>NW_027117712.1:0-259424 GCF_038497795.1 Lipomyces arxii | reverse complement strand
GAGTCGCACGACGAGTCGCACGACGAGTCGCTCTTGTAAAGTATGGTCGGTCAGGAGCGGCGGCAGGACCAGGATCACGGTGCGTTCTCCACTTGGCCGTGGAACTTGCCGGCACAGAATTAGCATTCGACTGGACCGAAAGCTCAGCAGCGGTATCGAAAGCAAGAGTATGATAGGTTCGCCGTTTTGCCGCATATGTTGAAGGCACATTAGGTACGGCAGCAAATGGCGACTGAATCCACTGCAGAGGAGCTGGGGCCGGTGGCTGGTAAGATGGTTGTAAGCTCTGTGCCGTCGGTGGTTGAGTATTGGGAACAACATCTCGTGTAATAAAGTGACTAGAGCTGAGATTCGAATACCGCGGAGTAATCGGAACCCCATACGGTCGCCTGTCATTATCCATCCTGGTGCTCTGCACATTCTGTGCGATGGGATGAGATTGTGGCGTACAGCTTGACCAACCAGTATTCTGCCAATATTTTTCCGTAACGTTAGGCTGTACGGGTTGTGCAATGGAAACTTTTGGATGATATTTGCAATTGGTGAACCAGTTTTTGTAGTATGGATTGTTCATCGCATTGTACTCTGGAGTAGTATTCTGAGCCGGGCTGGCTGTGGTCTGCTGCTGGGGAAGACGAGGTGCCTGGTGTGGTCCCACGATCGAAGAGCCTCTGCGAGAATTCAACGGTTGTGAGTACAAGCCTCTTGGGGGCACTGTCGTCGACTGCGTACTCTGCAATGCCGGATCACGTTCACTGGTTGACGTGTCCTGAGACGATTTTTGTGGGGAGTCTTTGGTGGCCGTGTCTACTGGGCCACTTGTTGAAGATACACGAGCTGGTTCAAAGCGCCAAAACCGACAGAACAAATGAGACCCACATTGTTGACAGCAAGACAAGCCAAAGGCCACAAGTACAAGAAGCAGGTATCCGACTCCGCACAAGATATCAAACAGCAGATGCAACACAAACATGCCCATCAGACATACTGGATAGAATAGACGCCCGATGTAACAAAGTCCGCGCCAGGCTTTCACATGCCATGGAGGTGGGGGCCTAGATGGTTAGATATACTGCACAATAAGTTGCATGATGCTCACCATTCATATTCATAATCTTCACATGTAATCTTCATTTTGGAAACTTTGGAAACTAGAAATTCTTGTACGGGAAGAGGAAAGAAGCAAGAAGGAGGAAAGTGGGCGACGCTGCATATAACCATCACCGCTTATGCTGGTTGCCAATAGCAACGAACGCGTAAACAAAGTAAGACAAATATAAACAAACTACGACACACAACAAATCGCGTCTTTTAATAAATTTTTTTGCTTTTCTTATTGGTTTATTTCCTATTCGATTTTATCTTGAACTATTTCCCATTTGATTTCGTCTTGAAATAACATCTGGATTCGTACGCACAGATATAACGTATTGTGGCGCTTCCCCTGACGATTGGCGCATGGTTGGACGTACGCATCCTGCCTCAGTTGTCACTCGGACGAAAACAATGCAAAAACGTTTGATAGATCTGAATTCCTGCATATAAATTCTTCGCATATGCAGTCCATTACGCAGACAATAAATCATTATAAATACACAGTTATAAATAGATTATAATACAGTCTCCCCATAAATCACGAGTACACAATTATCACATAAAACACCATGCCTCAAAATTCGACGACCGTAGTAAAACTCCGTAAAATGCAACTGCCGCCGCATAGTCAGTAAAAACGCCTTTGTCCGGCATCACAGCCTGGATGTATAGGTCTGTCGAGATGTCTTGTGTAGTTGTCGCACTGCTGACTGGCGACACTGACGAAGTTAGCGACAAGCCGCCTAAGAGTTCTGACAGTGGTGTGGAAGTGGGCGATACTGGTGGTTCACTATTAGACAGATTTGAAATATTCAGCGACGACAGTATGTTCATATTTCCAAAAATTGATGGAGATGTTCTGTTATGTTCGAGCCGCGATTCCGTTGGTTGATCGTCGTTAACCACGACTTCGTGGTGAGACTGTGTACCTGTTGCTTGGGTCATATAATACATAAATTCTACAAATCCAAACTGCTTGGACGACAGTTGCGCAACAAAAAGATATCGCTTAATCGGCGCCAAAATTCTTGCAGTCAAATTTGCAAAATACACACGAATATACTTGTCAATTTTTCCCGGGCTGGCGTTGTTTTCCAACATTCGATTAACAGCCTTGACAAATGCTGGGTCTCTAGTGAGATAAGTTGTTGATTTTGACGCCGACGAGGCTGCTTGGGTGATGCCGACTGTATCCAGCATTTTCTTGAACGATTTAACTTGCCAGTCCACAGTCGCGGTGACAGGATAAAGCAGATCGATTGTCATTGGTTCCGGTTCAGAGGCTAGAGGCATCAAATCGGGTAAAATAGGGAAAAAACTGACATTTAATGACGGTGAAGCACTGTTTGTTAGTAAATGGGCAAAACTTTAAATCAATATGTTCATACGAAGACTGAGGACGTTTAGAAACGTCAATCAATCGTACTGTCCCCTTACAGTCAGTCACCATCTGCGCCAAAAACGGGTTTGTGAAACCAATAATTCCTGGCACTGGATCACGAGAAATGATATTTAAATTCTCTATATCTGTGTGCATAGTAACATACTCCCGTACAAGCCCAGTATACGGAATCTAGGAATAGTTAGTAAATATGTATAAAGCAGGTGTTTGGCATACTGGTTTGGTCAAATCGATCGCGTTGGATACTAGCTGACTACAGAGCGACGGAGTATCTGCCAAAACTGCAATAGATTGTCCTAGCACAGTCGACTCATATATCGCAAACAAGTCCGCAACACCATCAAGAGTCTTAACGATTGTGCCCCACGATCCTGTCTTGCCAAACATGTACACATCTGCTTCCTTATCTGCCAAATCTGCCAGTGGCACCATACTCTCCGACGACACAACCACTCTAATTTTATCTCCCAAATAAGGCAAGTCTAGAAATTTTCTTTTTCCGTTTCCAGCTAAAAACTTGCTCATAACATGTTCTGGAGCTGGCCAGCATGCAATATGTCCAGCAGCAGTCTGAAGTGTCGGTATAAGGGCTGGTCCAAAGCAATAAGTTGCAGCTTTTCTGACGACGACTTCAAACAGTGCTGGGAACTCAAAGGGTGAGATTAGAGCAAGACTTTTTTGCGAGTAATGGCGCGCACGGCTTGCATCTTTGCGTTGCTGAAAAAGCACATAAGCGTATAAAAACTTCTCGTTTTGAAACGGCGATTGTGACAACTGAGGAGATATGGCAGAAGGTGGAAATGGGAGGTTAGATGTTGATTTGAATCTAAACGTATGAAATGCTTCTGCGCTGTCAGGATAACCTTGCTCTGGAAACGATGAGAAGCATCTGCGTGGTCAATAACAGGTCTAAGATCAGTACGGATCACATACATTGTTTTTAGGTCTTGTTCTGAAAACTGTACAGGTGGATAAATCGCTTCAAACTCTGCAAAAAGGTAAATTTTAGGAAGATGATATTCGTTACATTAATCACTTACCAGGTCCAATATCAACATTAAAATCAAGCACACAATAACAAGTTATCCACCTTCGCATATGTTCAATCTTGAAGGGCACACCTTCAGTCTGTGGAGTGAGTCGTCCAGCCAAGGACTCGGAGAATGAGCGCATGCCGGCGGCATTCTTAGATCTTGGGCTGAGTCCAACTGTAGACATTTTCGTTTTATCAAAGCAACAAGGTAGCTAGTTGAGCCGTATTAAATGTGATCATAACATTTCGCAGACACCAGAAAGCTGAAAAATGTCGAATTCAGGGGGAGGAGATTCAGGAAAGTTTTGACTTGTCAAAATACGCAGCGTTTGTGTGGTGTGGCTCAACTTAGAAACTCTGCTATTTAAATTTCATTTCCGATGATCATCGGCTACATAAAACGTATTAGATATGATACGGATTAGCATAAGTGCAGTCAAACTTTTATTTAATATAAAATGACAGATTGGACAGTAGCTAATAAATCTCGTATATTAAGCAAATCCAGATGCCAACTCAAGGTCGTCAGCGTTAAGCAAGTCACTACCTGAAGCAATGATCTGTCTCCACAGAGTGTTTTGGAGGTTGACTGGCCACCATGGGACATCCCAGAAACGGGTGAGGATTCCCATGCTATGCGCGGTGTCAACAATATCCTGCAGTTTTGAAAGTTGAGTGTCGTTAAGTCCAGACGGCACAATTTCGCCAAAGATGGAGCGGAACGAACCGGACGCAATTGGGCCAAGTGTTGCCGGGTAGGACGAGTTGAGAGACGCAACTGGACTGTCAAAGAAGTAGTCGCGGGTTTTCTGCGACGAAACAAAGTCATAGGGCGTGTTGCCTGTACCAACGACCGTGACAGGGCCGGTAATAACGTCTGTGCCGTTAAACTTTGTCAGCCAGTTGTTGCGGCGAAGAGGCTCGAGCGCTTCAATAACGTAAGGCCAAGTCTCGTTACCATCTGTCTTGAGGTCAACAAAGAGATAAAGGGTCTGCTCGCCGTTGGTGTCAAACACACCACTATGGATATCAGCTCACGCTACTCTAAATACAAATCAAAAGTACCTTGGAGTGGTGACGTTCTGAGTGTAAGCGTTCTGAGGGTTTGCGGCTGTTAAGATCTCAACAAGAGGATTAATGTAAAGACTGTCAAACATGCGCTCGTCGTTAAGAGCACCCTCTTTGTGGCCAACATGGAGCTTCCCATTATAAAGAAAGACATCAGCCTCCACTGAGACGACCCCGTAAGATAGAGCGGTGTACAGAGGAATATCGCGCCCTAGTCGTCAGTACGCATTAGCGCAAAACGCATAAGTCACATACAATAGTCGTTGTGGGAGTGAATTCCCTTAACAAAAATGTTACTAGGACCGTTAGCATTGAGCTTCTAGTCGAAAGAAAAACCATACCGAGTAAGGTCAGCACTGTATAGTGTACCGATCGATCCAGTTAAAGCCTCAACCTCCTTGGTAATTGGAAGCGCGGTGACAGTGGCTACCATATACACAGCAGCAGCAGCGAGAGTGAACTTCATAGCGATCCTGAGACGTGATTGAGATATTGATTGGAATGGACTAATGTAAGGAACATGAAAAGCCATGAAATATAGCACTTAATATAGTAACGTAGATCTGTCAGTTGTCAGTAGGTTGTGACAGACCGTGAGCCGAGAGCGCGGCTTGATTGGGCAGCGTTTCTCGGTCAATGTTCAGTACTAATGAGGAAACTAGATGCAGTGAACTGCTAGTGAAGAGACTAGTGATTTAGACAGAACAGTGTGAAAACAAAATGAAAAATAGAGAGAGACAAGAGTGGCGATGAGAGCAGTTGTGATATCAAGACTGTGCCTGAATATGATGTAATTCACACAAAAGAGAGACCGATACGCCTTAGCAAGATTAAACAGCACAGTTCAAGACCAAAACAGTATATTACGCAGTGTACACATACAACTACAGTACAACATTGACCCATTCAAAGTGTAATTGAAGGCGTGTGGGACACGTCAGGCATTGTCGTTGGTCAATTGTTGGTGAGAATTGGGTTTGCACGTGTTGACTTTGCCTCGACATCTAAATCTGTTCCCACGTCAAGAGCTCACAATTGATCGTTGACTGTTACAGAAGGAGAATTAACTGACTAGTGGAGCCTTGTTTACTCTGCTGCTTAGCCGAAAAGCCATGTTTCACTTTAATTACGCCGGTCGTATAGTTGTATCTATGCTTCCTTTGGTTAGTCAGCACTTGCTGATATCATATCTCAACCTGCTTGGGCTTTTATTGCTCGGAGTTGTCAGAAATAAACGTAATCAGTAGTAGGTTAAGACGTATTAATAGTCAATACACGTGTTTTACTATGTCTAACGCAGTTGTTTCCTTCTAATGTCAAGTTTTATTGAAGAAATAGCTGTGTATTTAATATAGGTACTAGGCCCTTAATGTACGCTGCAACAAAATGACGTCCTTCACAAATTCAACAAGCCACGGTTCGACTACTTCACAGCTCAATTCGCAATGTCCTGTTTATTCTGTCGCATTATTAAAGGTCAGTTTACTGTAATCTTACAAGAGCCCAAAAAACTGATTGAAACGCACTTTAGGAGAGATCCCATCGTTCAAGATTTACGAGTCATCAAAAGTCTATGCGTTCCTTGACATCAACCCATTGGCCGAAGGGCATACCCTCGTGATTCCAAAGTTTCATGCTGCTAAAATGCATGAAGTTCCGGATGAGTACCTGGCGGAAATAATGCCAGCTGCTCGTAAAATTGCACTGGCGCTCGGTGCAACACCTGATGATACTTTCCAGTACAACATACTCCAGAACAATGGTACATTGGCTCACCAAGTATGTACAAATAAACAAAAAAAGTTTATTTAATTTAGTTAAACATTGGTTAGGTTGTGCAACACGTGCATTATCATATCATTCCCAAACCAAATGAAGAAGCAGGTCTGGGAGTTGGATGGCCTCAAACACCAACTGACTTTGACGCTCTCAAGAAGACACACGAGAAGTTGGCGGCCAAGATCGAGTCTCTGTCTAAATAGACAAAATTTGATATTGAAACGGATAGTTGCTTAAAATACATTCATGTCTATCTAAACCCAGAACTGGTCACCGGTAGTCTTGCTGGCCTTGTCCCTGGCCGTGTCGTCGTAGTCGGTCTAGCAGTAGCTGGTTTGGTGCCAGTCTTTGGCGCTGGAGGTTGCGTGCGCCTTGTTACGGGCTTTGTCGATTTCTTGACTGGGACAGGCTCTTTGTCTAATGATTCCTGTATAACTTCGTCTTGTGCCTCTTGTACTTTGACTTCATTTTCAGCCTGGTCTGATTGGTTAGTATGCAGTTACCTAATTTGCAGAGCACGTACTAAACAACATTTGGTGCTCTGTGAATCGTTCAAACGAATCTAAAGTAGGTGCCTTGAACATTTCAACATCCCTCTCAAATACTCGCACAACCTTACTTACTTCTTGAAAATCAACACACCACGCATTCAGTTCAAGTCCGTACAGAAACGCAGCAAAGCTTTCACTAAATCTCGACAAATTCTCGTGCATTATTTCTAAATACTGGAAATTCGTGTCCAAATCTGTAAGGGAATCACTCAGCTCAGAGAACGCTGGAATAAGTGCTTCAAGCGGAAACGCGGTCTGACTTGCTGACAGCCCATTCCCTGGTCGTGAAACTGATCGTCTTAAAGGCGTTGTTGGTCTGGAAGCTCTCCTTGATCTCTGGACAGACATTGCTTTGTTTGTTATTAGAAGGGTACAAAGAGACGCGACTTGTTTGCTTACGTGGTAAATGCAGGGTGACACTTTGTAGCAAAAGTGCCGCATTGCTTGACCCCAGCCAAATTTAGCGCTGATCAGAGTACCCAAAGTCTCCGAAGTCATTAGTGTTCAGGGTCCATACATCAATTCCCTCCAACAGAACTAAACATTATCAGGCAACTTCAACTTGCCCGGTAGTTCATGGTCCTGCGAGGCAATCGCATATTTTTTTGCTTGAACTCCGCCCGTGCTGTCCTTCGCGCGTCACCGTTTCTTCTAGTCGCATACTCTGACCCGCTTTCGGTCCCCACGAGACTAAAAGAATATCATCCTTCGCCGGTCACCGCCGTCGTAGTTAACTTTCCTGCATCTGAATATTTCCGTTCATTATACCCACCATACGATATGCCTGCTGAACCTGCTCCCGGTCGTCCCGGAAATTTGACGCCTGAACAAGAGGTCAAACTCAAGGAGTTTTGGGTTCAGGTCATGAAGATATTCGGCGTATCTGCCCCACAATCGCTTATGGACTCTGGGGCAGTTACAGCTATTATTAGTTCTACTTCGACTAACGGCGCACTACCGGGAAAAGAACATACTGGAGAGAAGAAGAAAAAAAGACTTGGATTTTTGAGAAAGAAAGATAAGAAGGAAGACAGTGAGAAATCAAAGGACTCAAAATTGTCACATACGTCGTCTACTTTGTCGAGTCCAACTATTGGTAGTGACGACAACGACAAGTACGGCCAGTCTAAACAGTTCAAAACTGCAATTGCGGAGATGACACCTGAAGAACTGCGGATCGCATTTTGGAGTATGGTCAAGGCTGACCATCCTGACGGTCTGCTGTTAAGATTTCTGCGTGCCCGGAAATGGGACGTTAATAAGGCGTTGGTCATGATGGTGTCGACAATGCATTGGCGGTTGAAAGAGTGCGATGTTGAATCAGTCACGTTTAAGGGTGAAGGCGCGGCAATTGCGGAGCACGACGACGGGTTCATGAAACAGATTCGTTTAGGAAAGTCGTATTTACATGGTTATGACAAGTCTGGTAGACCTATCTGTGCTGTCCGCGCAAGACTTCACAAGCAAGGCGACCAAACGGAAGATGCACTCAACAGATATACAATTTACGTCATTGAGACTGCACGAATGTGTCTTAAAGACCCTGTCGATACCGCGACTATCGTATTTGATCTAAGTGACTTTTCAGTAAGTTTCTGTCTTCACTTGTGAAATTTTTCTAACAGTTATAGCTGGCAAATATGGATTACGCTCCAGTTAAATTTATGATTAAGTGTTTTGAGGCGCATTATCCTGAAAGTCTTGGTGTCTGTCTCGTTTATAAAGCGCCCTGGATTTTCCAAGGAATTTGGAACATCATCAAGGGCTGGCTCGATCCTGTTGTCGCGTCTAAAATCCACTTCGCAAAGAACCTTGACGATTTGTCTGAATTCATTGACCGTAGCAAGATATGGAAAGAACTTGGTGGCCCACTTGACTGGGAGTACAAGTACGTTGAGCCTGTACCTGGCGAGGATGATTTGCTTAAGGACGCCGAGACGAGGGAGAAGTTGCTGGAACAACGTGCGAAGATTGTGCGCGAGTACGAGGATGCCACGTGGACGTGGATTTATTCGTCTGCAGATGAGACTCGACAGGCACGTCACGCGATTGCAAAAAAGTTACGAATTGATTACTGCGGGCTAGATCCGTATTTGCGAGCCCGGACCGTGTATGATAGAACCGACTACATTAGGTTGAAGGATGAGTTGCAAAATTAAGGAGGTTCAAGTACGTGTGGTAGAGGACTTTTTTTGTTTTGTAGTAAATTAGACTCTCTTTTTGATTAGTGGAGTAAGTACTTATCACCTTAATGACACGAATGCACAACTGAGGGGCCCGCAAAAAAAAAAAGAAATAGCAAAAACACCCAAAATCAAGATTACGGCTCTCAACAATACTATTTTCGTTTGTCTAAACCTACAAAATATCGTCCTCTGCCTCGACGATCGAGTTCTTGATCCGGAGCATAATTGTTGTTTTCCACTTGTCCAGTTTTGAGAACTGGTCAAACTGGAAAATCTTGTCTGTGAATCTCTCTTGGTCGCCATCTTCATAAGCCGAGATGATGTCCTTAATACATTAGCCACTGCTGGTAAAGTCAGAAGCTGGACTTACTAATAACAGGTTATATTCCCGGGTCTGAAAAAATGTTGGATCCATATCAGTGTACTCCTCCACAGCTCGCTTTGCAGCAATTATATCCTAAATTGTCAGCACAGTTCACCTTTTACACAATATCTACCCACCTTATTAGCAATATGACACAATCCGGCTTTAAGGAAATATTCCTTCAAACTCCATCTTGTCAGGTTATTGCCAAGACTGCTTTTTGCGACCTGTTCGAACTTTGCAATTGCCCGAGAATAATCTTCTTTCATCGCCGCGATTTCCGCAACCTTGAGCCATGACTTGTTGGCGAGCGAATCTGCGCCGTCGTTTGACATCCATTCACCAGCTTCGTCGTATGCGTCCATAGCCCGGTCAAGATCGTCGAGTTCAGTCTCGTACAAAACAGCCAAATCCTGAGTATATGTTGCTGCCCTTCGGAACTGACCTCGCTGCGTAAAAAGGGTTATAGCCTGAATCAGCAGCCGTGCAGATTCTAGTCATGTTAGTACCTGAAATAATGTATCGTAACACAGTTCATGCCCTCTGGATCCACCTTTCTGAATGCTTTGTATGCGTCTATGTACGTGTTTGCGGCTTCATCTTTTGCTTCAGACATCAACTGCATTTGTGCTGCTTTCTCAAATGCCTGTCCGGCACTTGTGACTGAATGATTGTTAGTTTACGTAATGGGGTTTCGTGTCTGTTGAGATTCTCATACGATCTTTTTGTAATCTGAACGCATTTGCAGCTTCAATATATATTTCCCCTGCCTCTTCATATCTAGAGCTGCTAGCAAACAGTCCAAACGGACCTGTTGATGAGGCCTTCTTGTCGGCCTGTGAAGTTGGTTAGTCCGATGATTCTTTTGCACTTGCGTTCATCATGAGTTAGGTTTACCTTTGAGAGTAATGCTCGGGCGTCTGTCATTGTTTGTGTCTGTTTTGCTAATAAACTTATATGTTTTTCAAGTTAAAGGCTCAGAAGCTTTGAATGAGCTTAAATTTGACGATCTCCGGTCGGAGTCGAGACGATTTCTGTGGAGAGATTGTGATAATCAATAAACTGTAATGCAGATACGGTATATCTGTACTATGCTTTTTTGTTTATTGCAAATTGCAGTGGACTGTACTGGACTCGCTGTGCAGTAAGTATTACACCCGTAAATACATCTTCAAGTCTGCTAAAATAGTTTCCAAATACTTTTATTTGTTTATTAACTCAATCGCGTGTTTAATTGAGCACCATAAGTAATATATAATATATCACGTGATTTGTGGCAAATACAATGTTACATTTATACAGGAGTATCTGCTAATTCCGTCACGTGCAATGCCGCCCACGTACTCTACAAGACGTAATTCGCCTTTATTTTGCAGTAAATTAACCAATATTTAAAAAATAGAATATTATTCTATTAATTGACATATTTATCAAAAATCATTAAAATAACATAAATAGCAAGTACACGATGATATTCGTACTTGATGACTAACATGCGGCTCAGACGATCTTTAGTCTACATCCAGAGACCTCTCGCCACGTCTCTCTGTACAATCCACATACACCACTACACATCAACTATCATCTTTTTTCATGGCAAACAGTAGCAGAGTCTACAAGGCCATTTCGTCGCTTTACAAGCGCGCGATCAATACAGCGCGCGAGCTTCGTGATTCGATTGACGACGGCTGGCCGCCTGGCGGGTCGGGGCGTGGTGGCGGCGGTTTAGGCAGACGGCCGGTGCCAGTGCGAGTGCCTGTCCCAGTTTCCCGCAACCCGTATCACATCCCACGTCCGTCTGGATCAGGGCCGTCGTCTGGTCAGGCATGGTATGCTGCCGAATCTCGCAGATTTGCGTCTAATATTGCGATTAAACGCAGCCAGAAGTCGGAGCCGCGGTTTAACTCGGTGTATGCTAAATTATCGAATATTGGCCATGGAACTACATTTGCACACCCATTTAAATCACCAAGACTGACCGGTGGTACATTGCAGCGATCGGTCCAAGGATATTCACTGCCTGGATTCAGAGCTCGTGGGTCGGTCCGGTATTTCTCATACAACATCCGGCCAATGGCTGACGTAATTGCGAATCTTTCTATTACTGCCCGTGCTGGTGGATTAGAGTCGTCAAGGCTCTACGCAAAGTTGAATCAGCGCAAGCAATTCAGTACACAGGTTCCTCACATTGCAAGTGTTAATGACGTTGAGTCTGTGTCTGACTACTTCAGCTTTGCTGACAGATCCGGATTTGCTTCTCGTCAGAGATTTGTTCCTGAATCGCGTGTTTCGACTGAAGAGTTTGATTTAGCAGCAATCAAATATTCTCAAGAGACTGTATTCTTAGACTTTGATTTCAGTCCTACATTTACTTTTGCAGAGGCAAAGTATAACGAGCTGACTGAAGAAGTCATTGGCTCAATGGCTAAGAGCATTAACAACTACATGGATGACTTGCGCCAAAACTTTACTGATATAAAGACCATTGCAGATAGAATAGGTGCTCTTCGTGTCTCGGTATCAAGCAAGGGCGGCACTAAAGTTCGTGTTCATTTTCCTGACCGAACGCCATTTGAGGTCGATCGAATATGTCAGGACATGTCAATCAAGCGTGGCATGATTAGATCTGAAGCCATCGTGCAGCACTCGTCCCGTTCATCTGAAAACTGGACACAATCGTTCAGTTCGTTGAGTGATGAAGTACTGTTTGGGCACACCGGCTGGACACCAGGCGGTACTGGCGGGATCAATTCGGAAGTCGCCGAGAGTGAGTACTCAATTCCGGAATTCCAGAGATGTTCATAGAGATATCTGTAGATAGTTTCTTAGGTGAACCTGGTCAGGTTTGTGTCAGGAGTTTGATATGTGGTTCTGTTTTTAGAGATATATTTGGTTTTAAATGGTTTGACAATTGGCGTGTCGGAATAGTGACATAGTGATATAAATACATCTTCTCAATTTTTTTTTATCTTACATTGTAACGTCAATCATCGGTGTAGTCCCGGAACTCCAGAATCTAAAAGCGTTAATAAGTCAACTCAACCGCTATATCTTCAACTTACATCGTTCTTCACGATCAGCCTTGAATAAGAGCTGTAAAAAGTATTCGTTCGTATCCTTATCATAGTGAGTCCAAAACTTGCCTGCCCGTCTATCAATTTCCTTGCTAGGAATCTTGAATCCGACCGTCTCATACGGCTCTGCAGCAATTAGCAAGTACTGAAACTGTTTATTATCCATCGGACTTTCGATCCTCTGCTCAAACGCACTCATGAACCGATGTCTGGGCATAATCTCTGTGCTAATTTCGGGATATTGCAGCTGGAATCGGAGTCCTTCCTGTCTTGTCTTTGAATCTCTGATCTTTGTAATTCTGTACCCCGGTCTGCCAATCTTTACCAAGTTCTTCCGTACTTGGATAGTAGGGGCGCCACCGGGAACAGCAGCACCGCCAATAGGTAACCCGGTAATAGGGTCTATCCTGCCTTCAGCTTGTTCTTTCGCCGCTCGTCGCGCAAGATTGGTCTGATGCTTTCGTCCTTGCGTATGTGCCAGATATGACCCATCGTTCACATGCACGGTCAAGCATAGTTTACATTCAAATGATCCAACATGATTCTTGAAGAAATACGGATCTTTCTCTAAATCAATCGTTTCAAGCGCCAACTTTCGTAGTCTTTCGCGTCTGTCAGCGTTCGTCTCGCTGAAGCCAGCAACACCTCCACCTATATTATGTCAATAATCACCATCTCTATTATACTGTCATTTAATAATACCTCCTTTCTTTGATCCTGCTCTGTTTTGTTGATCCATTGTGTTGTAACTTCAAGTGAAATGGGACTGTCAGAACTTGTAGTGGCGTTCATCGTAGATCCAAATTAACGTTGACTGTTAATTAAGCAAGAAGCTGTTAAACTGGTTACATATAAAGTTTAACATACTTCTCACGTACTAACTAAACAGTTGTTTCTAAATAATTCAAAGATACAATAAAATCTATACAAATTTCGTAAATTCTCGATAAAATAAAAACTATTTAAACCAATTATATTTTCATGCTTATTTCACTCATTTAAAGGTTTTTCAAAAACACCAGGCCATTTTGTCGACTACTGCGTCGACATCTTTAAAATTAAATTCATACCAAAAAACAAAAAACCGTACGCTCCTATAAATACATAAAAAACTCTTTAAATTCATTAAAAAACCTATCCATAAAACGGCATCTGAAAATTTAACCAAGCAACATCGACCCCGGGCAACTGACCATCATTACCATACAACATATCCCGCCAAAACTCATCGCCCATTACGACCTGTTTCGACGCCGGCTCATTAGCGTCCGCTCCTTCACCTTGTCCACCTGCCACACCTGATTCCGAATTCTCTTTCTGCGAAAATGAAGATCTCCTGTGCGTGGTGGAAGCCATCCGTTGCCGCTGTTCCTCGGCATCTTCCTGCTCAAGATGCTGGATGATTGCTAACGTTGAATTCGGCATGAAAATCACATCCTCCGTCTCGTCAAGCGACGACGGGCGCGTTGGTGCTGGTGTGAGAACACTGCTACTCCGCTGTTCTTGCATCGCTACTGTGCTCAACATGTCAAGCGTTGACGAATTAGACTGAATGAACGAATTGAAATCAACAGGTTTGTTCTCAACTACTGGCAGTTCTGGTGATGGCTGTGGTACACGGTCGACTAACTCACCAGCGTTCGCTGCTATGTCGGCCATCTGTCTATGAAACCAAAGATACAGCTTTCCCATCACATACTTAAATTTGACTGTCACAAGCGCAACCGCTTCGTCTGCGCAAATATCGACAAATTTCCTGTACGTGCGGGAAAAGTAGTAATCCGGCCGCAGCATGTTCATCGAAAACCCTGGCGGGAAATGAGTAGTCCTCATAACAGTCAGCGCGATCTTGGACAATACCGCACACGCGTAAATAACTCGGCCATTGAAGTATATTGGAGCATGGCACAGATACTTCGAATCGCCATCACAAAAAGCTTCTAAAGTTGAATGGCACGACGTAATGCAAAATGCGATCGCCTCAGCATGCGACAGCGTAAGTATGGTCTGGTCGGGGTCCATAGCTTTCTCCGCGAAGGGCGCGGCAAATTTTTCGCAATTTGAAGTATTGTGCAAACTAACTTCATGCAAATATAACTGAGCAGTGTGATACATCATTAAAAACGTAGCTAAAGTGAATTAGCAATATTCACGGCAAACTAAACAAGACTTACTATCATTTGGCTTAGTCAACGATTTTTCTTTCCACTCAGCCAAATCGCGTTCAAATATTTTCAACATGAGGGCATTTCTCGGTTCGCCTAAACCGGCAACTGTACTATCAGGTGCGTACATCAGTCCTCCAATGCTTGCCAGAATCCTATACAGTCGTGTACATTTACACAGTCTTAGATCCTCTGGACACTCGTTTGCAGTTTCGAGTACCGTACAGCATTGGTCGAGATACGATGTCCATCGAATTGCTTCCGAAAAGCGAAACACCAGCGCAACGTTGTTCGAACATATATATAGCGCCAGCCACAGCCGGCGGCACTCGGCAGATTCGGTGTCGACCCCAGGGGCGACTCGGAGCATTGATTCGTACTTACTTTCGGGACGGACACGTTTCGCTCGGTTGATTCCGATCGCAGACGCGATGCTGTATGCGCATGTCGTGAGCACATGGGCTTTATGAAATTCAAACACCTCCGGCGGATTGTACCAGAAACAGACAGTAAGCAAGCTCTCGACAAGATCAATAGTCTTGTGACCGATAACAAGGACTTGTTCTGACAATAACTTGTAAACCTCGCTCGTGAGTTGATTTGAAAGCAGATAGTTCTTAGTAACATTTAGAATGGCAAGGCCGACGATTGTCAGACTCAGCATCGGCCGGTGTTTCTGCAAATCACTAAACTTGTAACCAGGTGCAAAATAGATAAAAGGCAAATGAGGTAGCATATGTTTTACAAAAAAATCCAAAGCTTCTTGCATGACGGTCTCGCTTAGGTTGTACCGCCGTATGATATCTTCAATATCTTTCGGACGCAGTATTCTCTGTCCGAAATCCAACAACGCCTGTCGAGAAGGCGATCCATAAGCTTTGACATAGGCCGACAGCTCTTCAGGGCGTAGAGACGCCAGTTCAGCTAGACTTGATATTGACGCCACGTCGCTTCGTTCCATAAATTGGCCCAAAGAAGGCGAGAAATCTTTCAGATTCTCTGAGTCTGTCGATCCTCGTTTCCCGAATCTTGGGAGTTTGAGTCGTGGTTGGTCACTGACCGATGACGAAGCAGGACTTGCAGATTCATCTTCTTCTGCTTCGTGCGTCGCGGCCAGTCGCGCAGTTAACTGATCGAGTTTCTTTTCCAAATCTGCAACACGACTGAAACAGTATTAGGACGTCCAGCAGAATAAAAATAAAACAACATACGTATCGGTTCGTTTCTGCCTCTTTCGAGGGTTAACTGTGAAGACGCATTCACGCGATGATTTTTGGCAGCGGCTACAAGTGCCGGTCGTGTTTGCTTCATCATATGGAACACATCTGACTTTCAACGCACGACAATGATCGCATGCTCGACTTCGTTTATGATCTTCACTCAAAACAGATGCGCTGCTTGTCTTGGGTATTGTTCTTGGTGAAGCACTTCCGGTCGGTGTTTTGTCTGCTTTTGGTGAAGCCTCACAACCTGCCCGTGGCTCTGCAAACTTTGTATTAGTAATCCGTTCAGGAGTATACTCTCCGTTAATAGAATAATTATCATGATTAAGAATCGAAGGTAGTGATATCTGTGAGGCGGTAGAAATGGTGGGGTTTGCGGATACCGGCGCCGAGATGTGCGGTTGCGGCACCGGGTCTTGATCGACAATTAACTCAATTCTTGGCTGTTGGGACACCGACTGGACCTGAGGAGACACTGATGCTTGAGAAGGACCACGAGAATGTTCGTTGTGAGGTTTGTGCGTAGAGACGGTGGTGACTGAGTGCCTTCGAAGATCGAGAGCTTGCTGAGCATCAGCGGTCCGAGACTCATCCGACATCCGTCCGAAACAATGCCGATCTCAAAAATGTGGGGGAAGACGGAAGATTCGACGAATAAACTGAATCCGATGAAAGTAATTCAAAAAGAAGCCGTTAAAACAAAGAAATGCCGGGTGCGAATGCGAGGTTGAACCAGAAAAGGGTTGCCGGACGTGACCGAGAGCGATGGGTGTGTCTTCCATAAAGATCTTGTGCGACCGAAGTCGGAACCCGGACTTTTTCACGCCTCGAGCTCCGTCCATTAAACTTTCGGAAAAAAAGAGTAAGGTTTATATTCTGCTTGATAAAGACAAGCGTCAAACCTTGTTTTACAGGTCGGCATTTTAGAACTCCGACAAGGGTTAATTAGGGTTATTGTGTTTTTTACCCGGATTAGTTTCATGTAGCATATACTCTTTATAAACTTCATATACAAACTACATATAGATATCTTCAGTATATAACTTGATTAACGCGACTGGCCTTGGTTCAACTAGTGTAAACCTCTTCAGAATCCACCAATGGCGTCCGCGTCTCGTGAAGGAGGATTTAAATGGCCAATTCGAACTTCGCCGTCTCCAGCTTCCTCTCCGGTCATTCCAACTCCAACCCAGGCTCGATCTAGACGAAGCTCAAGAACATCTTCGTTACTGAAACCACGGTCAAGGTCGTCTTCTTCTACATCGTCGAACTCAAGTCAGCCAATCAGTCCACATGCTTGGACTACTTCATCGCATGGGTCTCAGTCTTCACTTTTTATCCCATCCTTCACAAGCACATACCATTCTCAGGGAGATGGGACAGCACAGATTCAAAGAGAGCCATCAATAAACGAAGGAGAGGTAATGACTGGCAATAGTTCGATACGAAATCTGCCCGGCGCGTTTAATCCTACTCCGATGTATGAACTTCATACTGAAATAGAACAGAACGAAGACAGCTCAGATGAACAAGATCCATCAACTTCAACTCTGTCGCTTCTTCAACCGTATCCAGAAGATGGGGATGAGCTGGGAGGGCATACGTCGGCTGTTTCGTCTACCGACTCGCTCTCGACACTAGCAACTGTACCGAGTACCGCGGTGGCCGGACGGACAGACCTGCCTGCAGAGCTCCCCCCAGACATGCCCACAGATCCAACACCACCAACGCCACCACCAACATCTACTTCTCATTCTGTGTTACTCAGGGCAGTCCCATCACTGGCATCAACAAAATTTACTGCTTTGGCACAACAGTATCAGTCTCGACAAGATTTAGATTCAGCGGTACCAGAACCAGATTCGGTGGCAGCAGCACCTCCAGCTCACAAACTAGGTGGGTTTTCAGCTTTTAGACATAACACTACTGGCAGTCACAGAAATTCGTCAACCGTTTCTCTTATTTTAGAAGACACGTCGTCGTCTGTCTCGTCGACAAAATCACACGCAAACAAGCTTCGCAAAAAAGTCAGCAATACCTCATTGGTCTCACTCACAGGCAAGTCGAAGAATTCTTCGACTGCACTGTCGACTATGGCATCTACTGCAGCGGTATTTGGTGCTCGAGCTCGGAATCAGTCTACAAAGTCGCGATTTGCATTTTTGCAGTCAAAGTCCCAAACACCGCCGCCTCCCCCAACCCCAGTGTTGACAGGTGGACCGCGCCAACACAGTTCACATCACTACAGAGTACTGCCTTCAGACACTACTGGCAGTGGGCGAGTAAGTCCAGCCTCTAGTGACTCTGGATCGTCAACTACGAGCTTGAGCAGCTCACAATCCACTCTCGGTCAAAACACGTCGGCAGATGCATCTCAGCAGACGTTGTTCACGTCGACGTCCAAGAACGATGGTGGAAAATTACGAAAGTCGTCTGCTCCTGCAATGGAAAGTCGACCGGTATTGACACTTGACGTTCGGCGAATGAGTGTGGGGTCTCAGCCTTCGCCGCCAACACCATATGCATCTACTGCGACATTAACAGAACGGCAGCACAAACATCATCTGCTGCTGCGACCACGCAAAGATTCGCACCAGGGCATGAAATTGTCGAGTAGTTCGTCAAATTCCAAGCTGACATCCGATGCCGGCAGTCTGTACTCCTTCAATCCTTCGTCACCCGCAAATGCACCGTATGCACCATATGGTTTGCAGAAAAGCATATCTACCATCGACGTCAAAAATTTGACATACAAGGACATGAACAAAATTCCGGAGCAAGCTCTGGAAGATGTGTGGCCGTTCCTGTGTGCTAGAGTGACACCACTGTTCACCGGCGATGGGCTTCGCGTACCTGTTGAAGATTTGAACAAATTAGTGATGCTACACACCAAACGAAAGATTGCCGAGCGAGACCCTGCTGGACTTATTACTGATGTCAAGGATCTACTGCGGCTAGGCATATCAGCGTTTGACATGACGTCTCGACTTCAGTCGTCGGTTGACTCTGAAATCGTCGAACGGGTCTCTGAGCTATGGACGTTTTACTATGCGTCTGTGCTGCCGTACGTGCGTGCTGTATTCGTGCCGTTGCAGCTCGAGTTTGACGGTGCTGGTTCGTTGATGACGCCGGAGCAGGCAATAAAATTCTGGGAGCGACAAAAAGTGCAGCCCGTGAAGATGAACAATATTCGAAACATGGTGCTGGCTTCATTTCGCGACTGGGTTGTGCTGCCATTGTATCTACGTTTAAAAAGTATGTTTTTTTTCAATTCTTTGTTCCAGGAATATCTAATACTTGTCTAGGTGCGCTAAAAGACGGCTCGTCGTTTTTGCCAAAAGAAGTGTATCCGCAGCTGTTACAATGTATGGGCATTCTGACGATGATCCACTCCGGGGATGAGAAGCAGAATAAGAGTGAGGAGCTGGCGAAACTTGTGCGGGAGCTTTGGATTAAAGCTCGGTCTGGTGGCCAGTAACTGAAAGGAATTTTGGTGGCGTTTGATCGGAATTGGGGGTTTTTAGAGGTCAGTTTGTATTCTATATATATCATAAGCATTTTTCCTATTCCTAACCGTAACTCCAATATGCCGTAGTATCACATTTCAAACACTTAATCCACCCAGACTTTCCAACTGCATCAGCAGATCCAATTCCTCCTTTTTCTTCTTTTGTTCAATTTCGTTCCGTCTCGCTAAATTCAATTCAACTTGTTCCGCGTAATTCTTTCTCTTGATTGTTGTCTCTCGCTTCTGCGCCACAAGCAAACCCATATCCAACAGCTGCTGGTCTCCAATCCGACTTAACGTTTCGGCCACAGTGTGAGTCGATGTGCCTTTTGTTTTTGGTTTGACTGATTTGGACGTGTCTGAATGAGTACGGCGTTTCGCCGGTTGCTTCGTTATATGTCCTTGTTTTATCGCGTGTTTCCGTGACGAAGACGACGGTTTTGGGGTTTGCGTACGCGAAGTACGTGATGTAGGTGCCATTATGCTCAATGGTGCAAGTTCAAAACCTCGAAGCGTCTCGAGAAAGCAAAAGTTTCGCGCCGCACCATTCGGTACACAAACCTTACTTACATCTATTAATCCTCAGCTCATCTTGAGTTTCGATGTTCACCCATAGTTCACCGCAAATGACCACAGAGTCAGAACCAAAGCCTGTGTTGAAAGCACAATACGCGTATGCGTCGTCCGATGGAAATGTGTTTGCTTTTCAGACGATTGAGATTCCTGTCAGCGGTACTGATCTCGAATCGCTGGCAAGCCAATTACCCCAGTTCCAAAGCGACATCAATGCGTACCTGACAGAGAGGATAGCAAGTTCTACTGAGACTGGTCCTGACGAGGCCGAAGTCGAAAAGTTGGAACGTACGGTTTTGGACGGCGACGAGGAGATTGATGATGACGATGATGAGGAGGACGAGGACAAATGATTATATTATAGGGCAAAAACCAAACGCATAAAAGGATATCGTGTAAATAAATGATGTACAAATTGAAAAAGACTACGTTAACCCGCAATACGGCCGACCAGTCGACTTTTGATACGCACACAAGTACGGCTCGAGGTACAGGCAAATTGTTCCTGCGAGCACGATCCCGCCTGAGTCGGACACTCCAACCGCACCCATTGCGAACTCGCGGTCCTCAAGCGGCACGGTTTCGGATACGAGGAGGAAGGTGTTGACGTATGCTGCGCCTCCAAGCAGACCTTCGTAAAAAATAACGAGCATGATGAAGTACACGTTTGGGAGAATCATGTACATTGACTGCAACACGAGAATAAAGACATTGACGAGCTGTAGTATTGCTGGAATGTATAATCTCCTCACCCGAATGAACGAAGACGAAGAACGCGAAATGAAAACGCCAACTAATTATTTAGCTTCTCCAAAATGGCTTGCAGATTAAAACTTACGTTGATACAGTGTTCCGTACGTGACGTACGCATCCCGGTACTCCGTAAACGGCATCTCTTCAATTGGGAAAAGTAATGTCGGGGTGATTCCTTGATTAATGATGTACTCGCCAATGTAGACCAGCATTAGTGGGACCATGTACGGAACGAACAGTGGGCCAAGTCGGCTGGCGGTCTTGCTCGTGGACTCCATAATCATATCCCAGCTTACATTTTTTGTAAAACTGAGTCGACTGCGAACGGAACCTTGGTCATCCGTAGGCTCTGCTGATGCAGCAGCAACAGCAGGACCAGCGGGACCAGCGGGACTGGCTTCCTCGTCGCGCAGGAGAGAGTAAGCTGAACTACCGGATGCGAAAGTCGAGGACTGTGCTGCCAAAGCCGCGTCTGGCGCAGGCATAAGTCCAAAAAACACAGCAAAGAATGCAAGCGGTAGCAAACTGGACGTGAAGATTGTGCCTTTTACACTAAGTCTCAACCACGTCGTTGCAACTAAATAGAAAAAACCTACACCAGTCAGCCCGTAACGCGCACCGTTATCTATGATACTCACTTCCTACTAACCCAGCACCACCGGTACCAGAACTAAATGCCAACATGCTAAGCGGGGAGTAAAAATGAGTGAGCTGCAAGAACGTGAGTTCTCCCAGACCAGACGACAGAGACGCCAGCACGACGCCAAACAATTTCGAACTGATTGACGCCGCCAACGCAACAAATTGCATCCCAACAAGCGAAAGCCCGACCAACATGAATATCCTGACTCTACACCACTATTAGCCCAATCTCTCTTTCCAGCACAGCAAACACGAACTTGTACGGTATCAGATGAACATAGAACGGCGCAGTCAGTTTAACAAAGAAAGCAGGCATCACATCGGCCAGCAACACCGTAGCTTTGGGCACGTCTGCGCCTACCAGGTCGACCGCAGCCGTAAGGATGATCACGTACAGCACATTGTTTATAAGCCCGTATATCCAAAACGAGGCGAACAGTCGCGACTTTTGTCTGGTCTCTTCATGGCGCACCTGTGTATTCGCGTCCATGTCGTCATTACTGCCCTCATCAATTGGCGCGCTCGCCAAAGGTGCTGCCATTGACTTGGTGCGATGATGTGTCGACTAAAGTAAACCTCCGCGCTGATAGCAAGTACACCATCTGAGCCGCACCTTTACGTAATCACTTCACGAGACTAAACACAGCAAGAAGGTTGGGACATACTCCGATTAAGAAATATTATACTAGTAAAAGAATTAAAATAAAATAAAATAAAATTGCAAGACAAGTATGTAGACAAAAATCTAAACAAACACAAAACGAAAACACAAAACGAAAATACAATCCGGGCTGAGAATATATACTTGTTTTTTGTCTAATTTTTACTTTGCGTGATGGAACCATGCAATCCAAACCGGACCAGTGTAATCATAGTGAAATTCTGCACCGAATGCAAAATGAAATCACCCATGACTATATATGTAATAAAAAAAGAAAACCATTTCTCGCCCCTTAAACACCACACCCCGTTTTTTTTTGTTGCCTAGTTCTTGATGAAAATTGCCCGTTGCTCGTGCCTCATGTTCTTGTACGTCGTCTTGTCGAGATGGTCCATTCCAATCAGATCGTCTTTTTCAGCAATGTCATACACAATTTGCTCGTCTTCCAAATAGAGGGGCTTTGAGTACTGCGACCGCTGGACCAGCGCAAACTTGACCTTCTCGAACAACTTATCCTTGATGCCAGTTCGCTTCTGCAGCCGGACTTTTGTATCCGCAAACTTCTCATTTGGCTTGATGACAAAAAGAAACGGCACCCCGTGACTCCGGATAGGCTCTTTCTGGAAATGGTAGACTTCCATGTACCGCTCTTCGTCGGTCTTGTTCAGGTCGTCCTCGTTAAGTTCCTCTGCGTAAAGCTGGGTCGAGTCAATGATTGACACCACAGTGTAATCTTCCGCATACAGCCGGTGAATCTTGTGCATATGCACACCATAAAATCTCACTCTGGACGCAGCTTCGTCCGACAAATTAGCCTTGCCCTTCAAAACCTCCAGCACGTCTGCCATGGTGCCGTTCTTTGGCACCAGGATGTCATACGTATGCTCCTGCGAAATGCCGTCCGTCAGCCACACCAACCTCAGCGCCTTCTTAGTCTCGAGCTCAGACAGACTCAGATCAAGCATCTCATATAAAATAACGTTTGAATGAATCTGCGAGTAACCGGTGTGAATCAACTGGCTCAACGTCAACGTTGAAGTGGCCTTGACAACAGTCTTGATTGATCCTGAAAGCTGTGTCGTGGTAAACCGGAGATGTGTAGGATCGCATTTTAAATGCGACGCAACCTTTTGACATAGCTGCTGATAAGTATCCTTCAAACTCAGCCACAGCTCAAACTCCTCTTGCTCGCCAGTCTGCAGTCGCGGCTTAAACACAATCAAAGTACGGTTCTGCAAGAAGTCATAGTACGACTTGGCATCATGGCATCCATGGATTTGCAACAGCTCAGACTCAGGCAAATGCTTTTGAAAACATATTATATCGCCTTCTTGAATCTCTACTTGAAAGAATGTTTTGTTAGCTTTAATCGGCACAATCATCGTTGGCTGAATCTCTTCATACAACTCAATCACCGTGCTGGCCGGCCAGTTCATCATCTTGGTAATATGTTGAAATATGTCAGACACTTTGTCGTGCCGACCGACAATGCAACATCCAGCACCAGTCAAGCTCTGGGTAATGGGGTCAAAATGCTTGAGAAAAATCAGCAGTTTGCTGGCATTCTGACCTCCATCTACCTGCCAAGGAATAATCGTGTTGGACTCAGGATCGATCTGGGCTTCCTCCATCCACAATCGCATATCCGGAGCCTTACCAGCATGACGGTCTTTAATCTCTTCCAGCGATCGGGGTACAGTATCAAGCAATGGAATTTCTGGACGCAAGGTTTTGTTTTCACGAGTCACCATAATCCAGAATCGCAGAGTCGTTGGATCGTCTATTTCAAGCTCCTTCGCAACCCGGTCCCGCAGATCCTTGACGGTAGAAGTTTTCAAGACCTTAAGCACAATTGGTCTCGCTTCCGGCAATGTCTCCTCATGCTGCTCTTCGGCAAACGGACCGAGATCGAGACCATGATAATTCGTATACTGCCGGTTGCTCATGATTTTAACGTACATATACAAATGCTGTTCTTCGCGTTCCTTTCTTCTTGCTTCCTCCTCTGCGGCTTCTCTTTCCAGTCGCTCGGGTAAATGTCTAGGCGTGTCTCCCTCTTTCAAAGGCGACAACACTGTACCGGCCCGCGACTTTCTCAAGTACACCAGCATGTAGGCGTTTGAATGACGCTTGATTGAGAACTTGTTATACGATCTCAACGGGAACTGCCCAGGATAGTTACCATTAGGCGGCGCTTGCTGTGGATCTTCACCATAGTTCTCGTCCTGAACTTCTTTTAATGTTGCCCTGGTCACTCTGTCGTCATCAAATTTGTACCAGTCACCATCGACATCAGGCTTCAAGAGAGCATAGTAATGACCGGCGTTAAGATCACCGCTATGGACCAGAACGCCATGAAGAACGTAAACCCAGGGCTCATCTTTCGGAGCATCAGGTGCAAGAAACTCTTGCAAGTCGATCTCGGTGGGAAATTCATGACGGTCATTGATCTTGACCATCATGTCTTTGATAAAATCGTACTCAAAGCGCTTCAATTGTAAATGCAATACTGGTGGAAACGACTGAAAAATTACACCTTTTTCGGCATCCTGAAGTCCATATCCAGTAGCTTGGTACTGATTCTCACCGCTTAACGTTTCAACTTGAATGTAATCCTTGAATGATTCATGCAAGTCTTTCATGCCCTTGACATTGAGCTGAATATCCCAAAAATCTTCACTTCTTGAACTCTCAAAATCGACGTTGATACACTTGACGAAACTTTTCATTTGACCAACAAAGAGTTCGTTCAACGCGCCCTGCACTTTTGTGCCTTTCATTTTACCTTCGAGATTATCCATCAATACACGATTAAGTTCCTGAACATCATGCTGGGTAAATGCATCTGTTGTATCCCAGCCAAATGAACGGGTGAGCTCAAGAGTACCGACCGGAAGTTTCGATGTTTGTAATTGATAAAACACACGCTGCAAAGCAAGCGGAACACTACTGGATGGTTCGTCGTGTTCTGTTGGGATCTGGTATACAGCTTTGCGGAAGTATTTTGTGAAATAAAGAGATTGCAGCAACGAGTTCATGTAACAAGTAGCACCTTGGTTTTTTAATCCAACATAACCCGTCTCTTTCTTTGAGTCATAACTGCAAAGTTAGCAAGCTTCAGCATGAACTAAAATTGCATACGTACTTTGAAAAGTTGTGCCATAGTACTCCAGTCGGATCTTTGACGATCTTGACGTATGCAGTAATATTAACTTTGTCGTCTTCAACAATTGGAATATCTTTATCTTCATGCTTCGTCGTGAGCCTTCTGAGTTCGTAAAATTTTGTAAAACCCCAATCTTTTTCATCTGGTGTGAATCGATGACTTGCGTCTGCGGGGTTAGTCAGCCGTAGCTTGTGACAAATAGAAAACAAAACTCACGATGTTCAGTATAAATTAAAGGATCCCTATAGTTTGAAAGCACAAGCCCAAATTGAGCACACACCGCCCAGTCAGGCGTTTCTCCTTCAGGTACTTTTTCGATTGGACTACACTCGAGATAAAGCGATACACAATCAACCTGATTTCCAGCTGGGAAAAGCAGGATTTTCCATTCAAAGTTTCCGCATTGGAAACTTGGTCCATGCAATCTTTTCTCGAGTTTTCGCCAGCGGTCAATGTGCCATGTACTGTGTCCTTCTTCGGCAGCCTCGAGATCATCGGCCAGCGAACAAACCTTAGCCATCATTGCGGTATCTGACAATGTTAAGTCAATGTATTAAATAAACACGCAATTGGATCAACATACGATCATCAGCAGAAATGACAGCAAGTTCAGTGATTTCAGTTGCTGCTTCAGTTAAAGTAGTTTGTGACATTTCGGTCTGGTCGGGAGCAGGTGAGGGAGTAGATTGAGTCTCTACAGACAAGTTCTCATTGTCCGCATCATCCTAAATTATTAATATCAGGCATCACAAACAATCAACTAAACATACCGCGTAGGAATCGACAATTCCTACCGTGGGTTTGTCTAAATCCATTGGATCCACAAGCGGAGAAGGGCGGCGGGAGAGAAAGGATGAGAAGAAATATGACGGAATCTTGAAAGATTAAGACGAAAAAATAGAGTGAAAGATGCGAGTTGCAAAATCAGACAAAGATCGGCTTAGTATCAATTACCGGTCAGTTCATGAAGAACCTTGTGAATTGAGAGCGAGGTGAGTGAGTGAGAGAAGTGACGATGTTGGAATCTGGTGAAGAACGAAGGTACAACGGATTAGTGTGGGTAGCACAAATCACAATTATGTGATATGATCACGTGATATGAATTAACTAGTACTGTCTTCCTTCTTCCATACGCACATACAAGTACTTCCTTATTGATACGAATAAACTATGGATAAAGAAGCAGTCAGGTATTATTTGTATTAAATTACTATGGACGATTCTAATTGACTAGACACGAATGGTATCAGACCTCTGAATCGGTCACAGTGTCACTTTTTATTAAGAACGCTCCTAAAGATTCGACTACAATTGATATTCAACCTAATAGTGTAATATACATATAGTGAACTACTTGTATACACTTATAACAGTTATAGGTATTAGTATCATACCCATTAGCCACCGGATCAGAATTCAATTTTGAAATTGGACCACTTGCTGGTGAAGTTGATCCAGCACAATGCAAAACTTTGGTGCTGCGTACGAAGATTGAGATCAAACTTGTGAAGAAGGTACCGGGCAAATGGGCAGCACTCGAGAGTTCAGACGCGGAAGTTATTGCGAGTACGACTGACAAACCACCGACGTACCCTACGTCATCGAAATCAGGTGTAAAGAACTGGGACTCAGTTGCGGCCGACCTTGCAAAGTCGGCTTTGGATGGGAGTGAAGATGATGGTGGTGATGCAGCTATGGGGTTCTTCAAAAAACTGTACGCGGATGCAGATCCTGAAACTCAACGAGCAATGATGAAGAGTTATACCGAGAGCAATGGAACGAATCTTAGCACTTCATGGGACACAGTGAGCAAAGGTCGAGTCAAGACCGAGGCTCCAAGTAAGTACGTGTATTTTATTTAAACTTAACACTAACAGTATTAGATGGCATGGAACCCAAAAGCTGGAATAGCTAAAAATGTAGCACAAAATGTGGAGTTGCTAATCTTGCTTGTATTTTGTACACGATGTAATTTGGTATGCCTGATGCATTTAAGGAGTAACTATGACTCTACACCAAACACAATCATCATTTTCTTGCTTTCCGTCCACTGCTCCGACCAGCTCCAGCCCCACCTCTGCCGGCGCCTTGTCCGCCCAACCCACCAAGACCGCCTAGACCTCCAAGTCCACCAAAACCACCCATACCTCCAAGTCCGCCTAATCCTTCGAAGCCGCCCATACCTTCTAAACTCTTCATGGCATTCTGCAGTCCAGCAAGCGACGTGGGCATCTTTCCGTTTGCAAGTCCTTCTAGTCCAGGCATGCCTGGCATACCTGGCATTCCACCACCCATATCCTTGAAAATATTGTCCGACACGCCGCCACCCGTCAAGGCGTTACTGTGCAGTGGAACAACCTTGTTCATCTTCCACCCGCGTGGGACTGCAGGCTTCTCGGGTACTTTATCAGCTGGTAGTCCGGGGACAGGTAGCTTAAGTGCATCTTCTGGTATGGTGGGATGTGACTTGAGATATTCGCCAATCAGTCTGTATAGATGTCGTTCTAACATATCAATATCGTACAAAACACCAGTCATTGTAATTGCTTACTATTCTTAACATTCGGGTTCAGCAATTGATTTGTCTCTGGATCTCGAAGTAAAACTCGAACTCGTCCAGGATTTGCCCAATCTCTTGGATGTATTTTCTGAGGCTACAACAGATCAGTGCCAGCCTCCCACGTATCCCTCATGCAATACGAACCTCAAAAAAAGTCTGCACCCGTAAAGAAGCACAAGCGTCCGCAATTGTCTTTGCAAGCGGGTTCAAGACCGCAAACTCTTTACTCACTCGCCGTCCTTCCTGATGTGACCGTGCCGCGTCAAAGTAAACAGGATACACCATCTGCCAATCCTTAAACATTGACACATCCTGCACGAACTGCTGCTGCCCTTTCGGCGCCTGCATGCTTGACGACGATGGCGAAACTCGTACAGGTGCTGTAGCAGGCACTGGAGTCAGCGCATTCGACGTCCGTGGACCAGATGCTGCAGCAAGAACTTTTCGAGGATCAAAATCCGACGGATCGAACTCCATATCATCAATATCGTCTACTTCTTCTAGCATTGTGGGTGTTGGTATGTCTTTTTTGATTGGGCACAAGTTTTGAAATTCTCACCGCGTCTACTGATAATATAGGGGTTAGGTTTACTTTCTACCATAATATATGAACATGTCTATCTTGTTATAGATCAACAAAAGCAATATGTAAACTCCAATGATTTTCCTTTTTAATCATTCATGATGTATGCGTGTCTTTATCCCAGTCAGAAATCATTGACTTTTCTTCACTTCTTTACCGTCTTTGTCTGTCTTTACACTCTTCACACGGTTCGGATCATAATGCCACAATTGTAGTACGATCTATATCAGTCAGTCAAGTTCTCGCTCGCTGTATCGACCCAATTGCTTACGACGTAGTCTAGCGTTAACGAGCAGAATGTTCCCCATAGCCAGCTTGAGTTGACAAACAGATAATGCCAGCTATTGTCGAGCGCAAGGATTGAAACAATAAATGTGAAGTTCCCGCCGGATGCGAAAAGCACGTAGATCAACGACGCGGAATGACACGACTTTTGCTTGTAGTTCAGCACTATCTGCGGTACACGTGAAATGACGTACACGGACGCGCAAAACCAACCGCAGAGCTGGCCTAGTAGATGCAAAGGAATGTTAGGATTGTAGTACTTCATTGGCGCATTGTACAGATGTCCATTAGTCGCACAGTAAAGTCCAATCAAAGACGACAGAACAATCATAAACACAATTCCAAACTTAAAAAATGCTTTTACATTATTAGCGTATATCAGCATCAAGACCAGAAGACTCACTAGACTTCCAGATTCTGCGAGGAGGCACGACCAGACTCTGAAAGTACTCGACTTCTTCTTTGTCTTCAGTCGTTTCATCATCTTCACCATCGCTAGAGTTAAACGCATACGCTGAAAATAGCTTTCGTAATCGTGTCCGTCTGTAGTACGCAGCCTGGAAGATCATGACCAAGTCAGTGAGCGTGTTGTATACTGCTAAGATTGTCTAACACGGTTAGCATGATTTCGTAGCTTGTTATAAACAAAGTACCATTGTAGGCAGTGTTTCTTGTAAAATACAACCTGTAATATTTGCCATATCTCCAAGAAACCAAAGCCATAGAAACACAACAGACAAGTTATCTGCATTTTGTCTTCGGAACTACAGGATCAGCACCAAATCTACTTCATGACTTTAAATTAACATACGATATCATACAACTGGGGACTAAACACCATTGCCCAGCACGCGATCGAGATCGACCTTAGAAATTAGCTAGTCAATTTGACTATCTTCAATAGTACATACCCAGACAGCACACTCAGTGCCTCTTTACTCATTGATTGATGTATCATGACCATTTTATATTCTTGTATGTTATGTATACCCGATTCTAGTTGCGCATTTTAATTCAGTTTCGTATATTTCTTTACGCAATTGTAAAGACATAAAATTGGACTGAAAACTGAACTTTTGTAGCAAAAACTCGAACCCGAGCCGCGTTCACATGTTTGCCCGACCGAGACCTAATTATGACCAACTACGCATGAACGTCAACGTATCATGTCTAAGCTAGGTTTTATTGTTTTATCCGAGAATTAGTTACAGCGAGCACTTAAAAATCTACTGAGCACGTTTACTGGGTGCAGTACTGATACACCAGCTCACCATTCTCGCCGACTAGCGAGTCGAGGTACGCGATAAAGTCAGAATACGGCACCATGTCGAGCTTTCCCATAGGAGTCGTGGTCTCGAGTGGTTGTCCACCGTACAAGACGCGGACAAAATAGTCGTGTGAAAAATCTTTTCTCCAAAGTTCAAACGTGACCTCAGACCCCATGCCTGGCCATCTAAGGTAGTTGATTTGCAGCGCACCGAGCAAAGGAGCAACTGAGCCGTCGTGACCAACGTTATGAACGTAGATTGCAGACTCGGTTCCGGCAACTTTACCTTTCATGCGTGCCATGAGCTCGGCAATGAAGGCACCGTAGTGCATGGCTGAGTAAAGAGTCGAGTTGGTGGCCTGGCGGAAAATATAGTTGTACTCGTAGTCACCAAGACGGAACACCTGCTCGGCATCGGTCATACTGATACAATCAGTCGAGTTGGAAACGTTGCACGGCAGCGGTTGCTGATGGCACAGTCTAGACGACAAGTTATCAAAGTAGTGATCATACCATCTATTTTGTTAGTTTTCGCTTGCGAATATAGCAAATGCACTTACGAATGCCAGCCGTCGTCAGTAGGATCAACGCCAGAAAGAGCGTCAAGTCTAGCAAAAAGATCAGTGGTCAAGTTCAGATGGTGCTGCCACTCCGGAGTTGACTGATACGCAGCTCTGACGTCGTCTGCGGGTGGGCACGAGTATCCAGGTGCGACCGCATCGTTGGCGCTTGTTTGCTGGTATACACTGAGTTCCAGTAAGTCTGGATACATAGCACGAGCAAGCACACCGGTGACCTGACTTGTGATAATACCCGAAGTCGCGCGGAACCGCATCGTAGTTGGATCGTACTGTTTAGGCAAGAACTTGAGTTTATCACCATAGACCGACCACAGATCTTTTCCATGTTGCGCCGAGTCCGCCAAGCCTGCGTATGATATTTGCGGAAACTGGCATGTTGAGTTGAAGCCCGAATTAACGAACGCCATCGGGTTCGCAGGTTCCTGGTAGTCTTTCCACCAGATCCTAGTAACATCGACGCCGTTCTTCGGCTCAGCGTAATAAAAAACCTCGGTGTCATCACAGTACAGCGCAAGGTCTTCGTATGGAAACGTGTTTGAAGCGTAAGGTGTGCGCTTATGGTGGCGATGAAGCACCTCGACGTATTGAAGCGAATAGCCTTCCGGGGCTTGGTACTCCTGCGCACGCACATGCGGCATGTTGCAGTAGTCGTACGCACCGTACTGATCATTAGGGACGGTAGAAGTGTTGTAGAACCCGCCGTTAGTTCTGGTTGATGGGTCGAGCACGTCCCGAAGATTGCCGATGCTGACGTTAGCCGGTGAGTAGTGCGTGATTGACTCAGTCGAGACTGCCACTGCCGCAGCGGCAGAGGTTGAGAGTGCAATCAAGATGGCAGAAAACATTGTTGATGCTGTAGAGATGCATTCCGGAGAAAGCAGAACAGCAAGGGGGTTTAAATATCAGTAGAACAGAATGATGACAGCAGATAATAATAATAATAACAACGAATAGAACAGAAATGAGATTGCAGCTTAAGAAAACGTGGTCAGGCTCTAACAGAAGAGAGGTCTACACATAAAGTGGGTAGCGTAAGTTGCGAAGGAGGGTCAGTGTGTAAAGGCTACAAAAAGCACGTGGATAAATGGACTGTATATTGATCCCAGCAAGACTCAAAAACTAAATACACAAAAAAGTAGTGACCCATTAAAATAACGCCAAAGATGCACAAGTGATTTATGACTCGACCAAACTCCTATAAAATATACATAATTGTACCTAATTTCTAAACAAAACTGTATGTATAATTCTATGTTTTTGTTGGTTCAGTGCCAGTTGGATGTTGATCATTGCGCTGTCTTATACGGTTAACTGAATAATCTAATTGTCTTTGAGTGTACTGTCTTAAGATTCTATATCAGCGTTAGACCACATGTCTAATCTAGATGGATTTTGACGTACCTTGTGTATTCAATTCTAGCCTGTTCGACAGGGTCAATGCTGTCTGCATAATAACTAGTGATTCTGTCTGATTCTGTAATTTCAACAGGTGACTCTTTTGGTTCATCTAAACTGACTGATTTCATTGTTGAGATGACTGATTCAACGTTTACTGCTGCGCCTGATGACATTGCGGATGACTGACTTGATGGAATGGACAATCTATCAATTGGAGTAGTGCTTGGGGATTCTGACGTTGATTGACTGTTGCCTTTAGAGATGCCCATAAGAAGTGAGAAATCTTTTATAATTTAACTACAGAGAGGATGCCAATCTTGTGGAGGCTGTGGAGGCGGCGAAGGCAAGCATTTTATGGGTCAATATGAGTCTCATGATGTAGTGAATGTCCCGACTCAAACGGACCTACGCGGCTCACTCACACTCGGACCAACGCCCTCATCGTCATTTTTACTTCCACTGGTTAACTTTGGTACTTTTTTTAATATAGTCACTAGCATCTGCAAATCAGCTGTTGAATTAATTTAAAACCAATCTTCGTTCAAAATGAGTAGTTCAACACCGTTTGGGTCCGGTTGTTGTTGGTGCAAAATACGCTTTTTGTGATGTTAAACTGGCTGACGTAGCCAAGACGGTCCTGTCGCATGGAGGTGACGTACCTTACCAAATCTCTTCACGTGCATTGTTGCTGTGTTATTCTTTCGTTCTTGGTCGATACTTTTTCGGTTAAGGCTTTCAATCGAAAGCCGATGATCCGATTTCCGCGCCAACGTCGAATTAACCCAAATCCGTAATATAAACGCCCTGATTTGCATTACTAAAATTAAAGTACCACGTTACAGAACTCTCATCATGATTGCTAGTCGTTAAGATCTGGTAATGATCACCAAACGCTCTAGCGCACCCTCATTAGCCCTGCCATCCATCTTTTGAGTGTTACGGGAAGGATTTCCTTACAACTCGATAGCCTAAGCTTGCCGTACACATATTTGCTTAGCATTCCGATTAGACCCCGTCATTGGAATTCGAGCAATTTTTTCGTTGATGCTATCTTAGAGATAATCAATGAGCTATGATGTCATACATGTAAGAAATGTTTCAGTCTGGGTAACGGTTAATGAAAAAGCTTAATGTGACATCATAATTAAGGGTCTAGTAATTTACAAGGGTCCAGTACTAAATCTGAGCCGCACTCCCTCAAAATCGGATCTGCCGCCCAAAGGAGTGTCCGTATACAACACATCCACTAATAACTTTTTAACATTAATACATTATTCATTATCAAATTAAAAGACACCGTGATCCTAATAAATTTAAAAATACGCCAAATCAGAGCATCGTACACACATACACAGACCCAGCTAAACCGTACACATCACAAGCCATACTCTTTAGTCACACTTTTTGGGAATATTGTAACGGATGTCCACCGCTCGAGTTTGAACCATGACTGATCTGTCCTGATCCGTTTGGCAGTGATGCAGGTGAGCACCCGCGCGAAAGCGATGAAGTGGCCGGACTGCGCGTTCGTCTCACGAATGAGTTTGTCGGCCGCGACTCGTATTTTGCCATTCTCCGTTTCTCCTCTGATTCTAGTCTACCCAGTACGTCTTCCAAATTAGCGATCTGGCATTTTAAAGCTTGTATCTGCTCGTCCAGAAGTGCTAGTTCGACCGTTCTGAGAGCAGACATTGCTCTGACAGAATCACCAGCCGATATTTTCTCGAGCTCAGCTTGAGTTTCTTTCAATTGTAAAACTTCCTGACAGAGTTCTGCAGCACGAGCAGATTCTTTCTGGTACTGCATCCGCATGTCTTCAGCTTCCAAACTCTTCTGATCGACTTGAACAGTCAATGACTCGTTTTCGTGTTCGAGTTTGATTACAAGCTTTCCCAGTTTCTCCGTTTCTGCAGAGATCTCATTGTCTTTGCTGTCATTTTTATCTTTCAGCGTTTGTTCGGCGTCCGAATTCTTCAACGACAGTTTCTCAAGCAGCGCGTTTAATCTGGCTTCTTCCTTTCCTGCCTTGTCTGCCCGCTTCTCAACTTGCTTGGTCTGTGTCTCGAGGAGCGCTTTGCTCTTCAGCAGCATCCTCGTGTCGTCACCCACTAATTCAAATTTTTCAAGAACTTCGCCGTGAGCAAGTTTTAAACCCGACAGTTCCTTTTTTCTGTTTGATATCCGAGAATTCGTGTCTCGCAAGTTCCGACGCAGATCCTGTTTGCAAGCATTAGCCACAAACACCAGAAAATTTAATTTACATCTTCCAGCGACGACGATGTGCAAAAAAAAAGGAAGAAATTAACTTATAATACGTACCTTAATTAAATTGTTCCGGTCAATCAGCAAGTCGACGTTAGTTTCGACGACATTGCTTTGTTTGATGCTGTGGTGATGGGTGCGCTTGTGCATAGCAGACGGCCTCCCGGGGACAATGTCGCCGTCGACACTATTCAAGATCGCTCGAAGGTCCATTACACCCGACGACCGTTTTGTTTGTGATATCTGCATTTCAATATGTGTCCCGATGTTTTCCCGTATCATTTATACGATAGTTAAATAGCGGAGACTAGTCGTGTTGAAAAGTAAAGAAATTTGGGAGAATTCACCGAGGGAGTCGAAGTTGTGATGGGTTTGCGCTCGTGCTCGATTCTGCTCGGCGCCGCTTAGTGGAAGTGTGACCCGATGAAGTCGGGTAAGTATTTCACTGGTGAAGAGTACTAGTACATTTTCTGACCCAGATTTATGCTGTAAATACAGTTCATCTATAGTTTCTGCTTGCTGCGGATAGGCGGACTTGTTCTTTACATTTAAATTGGTTTGGTTGCTTATTATAATCATAGTTTGTGCATTACAGTTATATTAAACTGGATGTTGAGGAATATCGGAATATGTCGGTGCAGAACCGCACCTGGGGAAACGTTGAACCGGTAGAGCTGACTGACTCGGAATGACAAATTTCACTTTTTCGATTAAAATAACGAGTTGAATAAGACAGGTATAAAAGAATTTAAGGCGAAGTCAATTTGGTGCAGCCGCTTTTAGTCAAAGCAAATCTTTACTAATTCAAATGAATAACTTGTTGTGACTACCAGGTATAGTGTGGTCTCCATCACTCAAGCTAAAATACAGTATCTAATAAATCAATCAGAATATTACATCTATTGAATCCGTTACTGTAAACTGTATGTATTTTGTTGTTATAGACATTCGCGCTCTCTTAACGCCCGTTTATCTTCTCTACATCCACTTTAACTGATTTCAGCCGCACGTAAGATCTGCTCTATGAGCCGCACGATCTGCACTATTTAATCCGGGGATTTTATGACTGCAGCAACGAGATACGTAGAGTATTTTGAGTAGTAGTACTTATAATAGCAATTTAATTAATTTGGTACGTTTTCTATATTATTAATTCATAAATTAATCCACATCCTCATAAATAGAGTACAATATTAAAGAATAAAACAACGGAATGACAGCGCAATAAGCATTTTTCAGGGGTCAAGGTAAGGGTTCTAGCTTACGGTTGCGCAACTGCGACGCGACTGTCGCGTTCTGATTGGCTGTAGCTTCAGAGTGACATTCATGCTCACTTATGGGTGTGTTACACAGTGAATGCACATTTTATTAATAAAGAGGACCCTTTCACCATCTTTCCTTTACTTCTCTGTTGTCAAACTACTCATCCGCTCCGCCGCACGATATTGACTTGACTAAGTCGATATCAATGACATTAAGCCCTCGTTTTTTTGTTTGTCCTCGTATTCTTTCGACTTCCATCTCTTCACTAAAAATATGGTGGCGTTCAATTCTACACTGCAGTCTCGCCGATTGGACGAATTTGTTGCCGGACACAGCCACCGATAAAGAGTCATGTCACGTGATACGATATCGGTCAACGAACATATGTGGCGTTTATGATGATTATCTTATCTGCTTTAATCACTGCCCATGTAATGTGATTATTAATTGGTTCATTTTAAGTAAAAATTATTTTTATCCATTCTGTTCATTGTTTCTACTCTGTTTGTTTAGTTCTTACTCTGTTTGCTTTAGTTCTGTGTAGAATTTAATGATTTTTGGTGGCGGCTGTCAAAGTCTTATTTTTGCTCAGCCACAACAAATTTCCGGCTATCGTTGAATTTCGGGGGGGACCTGGTACTAATAACCCTCCGGAGTCGGAAAAAAAGTAGGATGATGGCGGTCTTGGCTAAAATGTGTATATGAAGGTCCTTGCTTATAAAAGGCTGTTCTGCTCGATTCTTCTATATTTCCCTTCAATATTATACTCACTGTCTACGTTATGTCTGAATATCCTTCTGACATCTTTAATGATACCAGCGCCGACTGGACAAGAGCTGGTGGTAACTCCCAGCTCATCGATGTCAACGTCCCGTTTGCGCCTTCTGTTGGTCATCAAGTTTGGATTATGATATCTGCAGGTATTGTTTCTTTTAGCATGTGTGTATTTTGCCGTCCTCACATTTAAGTTCTCATCATGCCAATTATTCCTGGTATTGGTCTCTTCTATGCCGGAGAGTCTCGTAGAAAATCTGCAATGTCTATTTTATGGCAATCCATGGCAATCTTGGGAATCATTCCTTTCCAATGGTTCTTTTGGGGTTACTCTTTGACCTATGCTTCGAATGCGTCTCCTTTCATCGGCACGCTTACGAACTTTGGTCTTAAGAACGTCATCGCTGTTCCTGTTGGCTATCTGCCTGAGATTTTGTACTGTTTCTTCCAATGCATGTTCTGTGTCGAAACTCTCATCATCATGATTGGTGGTGCGTTCGAGCGCTGCAGACTGGTGCCATCTATGCTTTTTGCCTTCTGCTGGGCGACTATCGTGTACTGTCCTATTGCTTGCTGGACGTGGAATTCTAACGGCTGGCTTTACACTCTTGGTGCGCTTGACTTTGCCGGCGGCGGTCCTGTCCACATTTCATCTGGTGTTGGTGCGCTTGCGTTTGCGCTCGTGCTCGGCAAGCGTGTTGAGTCCAAGGGTGACTCCGTCGGTCCTAAAGTTGCTCCGATGATCAAGATGCACAACCCGAACTCTCCAGTCATGATTTACATTGGTACGATTTTCATCTGGATGGGATGGTTTGGCTTCAACGGTGGCTCGACTTTAAACGCGTCTGTCCGGACCAGCTACGTCTTGGTCAACACCAACTTGGCTGCCGCGACTGCGATTATGGGATGGAACATGATGGACTACATCATGTTGAAGGGCAAATTCAGCGTCGCTGGATCATGCCGTGCTGTTATGGTAGGTCTTGTTGCGATTACACCTGCAGCTGGATACGTGCCTGTTTATTTTGCTGCCGTTATTGGCTTCGTTGGCGCGGTCATTGTTCGCGGAATGGACGACTGGGTTAACAGAGTTCTCCGAATCGACGAGGGCTTAATGGTGTTCAAGAATCACGCTATTGGTGGCATTGCCGGTGCGGTCATGACCGGTCTCTTTGCCGCTAACTGGGTCACCGAGCTGGACGGCGTCTCGACCGCTTCTGGCTGGGTTGACGAGAACTACGTTCAGCTTGGATACCAGATTGCTGAGATTTGCGCAATCACAGGATACACTTTTGTCATGTCTGTCATTTTGTTGTATTTGATCAACTACATCCCCGGCCTTCACTTCCGATCTACCGAGCAGGAAGAAGTCGAGGGTCTTGACAAGCACTACCTTCACAACGAAGGTATGGGTGATCATGAACTGTTCGTTATGCTCCAAGAGTCTGGATTTTTCGAGGCGCTTAGACTTCGTAATGAGGAGCTCATGGCGGAATCTGCCTCGTCGAAGACTGGAGGTTCAGATGTCATTCAAGGCATTGCTCCAAAGGCAGAGTAATTTTATTTAATTTTTCAACTTGTCGGTTTGTATAGAAGGGATTTTGGCGCATTCATTATGTCTTTAAAAACACCTAATTTGACTTGTACATATTTTTCCATTTTAATTCTCTGTTTTTATTAATCTATTAATATTATTTGTTTATCTATGAATATATTGAAGTACAATCTGTAGTAAAGTCATGAGTAAGATGCGAATTGGTGTAAGTGGATTGATTGGTTACCCGGCTATCGACTTTTCTGTTAAGCGAAAAGACATCGCAAACATAGTCAATTTTGCGTATTTTCACAGTTGATTCGTCGCTTCTTATAGAAAAATAAAATGTTCCGAAGACAAGTTTCGGCCAAGGTAATGCCGCGGCTATCGCTGGCAGCTTTAGATCTTGTCTCGTCAACTCACCGACCGTTGCTTCCTGTTCTACGGGCAGCCGAGCCACGGTTTAAAGGTGACAAGAGGAAAGGTGGTAGCAGTATAAGCAAGCCAACTGCTGTTGTAGCGGCACAGGCAAGAGCAAAAGTGCAAGAGAAGGACGCACGGAGGAAGGCGTTTGTGCGGTCGCTTGAGAAAGAGCGGATGCTTGCCCGGACGACTAAGAACACGCCTGTGCTGATGGACGTTCAGACCGCGAGCAAGTACTTAAAAGCGGCGGAGGTTGGGCACGCGGACGAGACCAACACGGTGACTATGACGTTGAAGTTAGCTCTGCCGCTGCATTTCCAGCCGTTGCGGGGCTCTGTGCGGTTGCCCAAACAGCCCGTGACCGAGCGGATCGCGGTTTTTACTGAGAGTCCTGAGATTGCTGAGGCCGCGTTGCAGGCCGGGGCAACGTATGCGGGTGGAGAAGAGCTGGTTGCACAGGTGCAGAAAGGTGAGGTCACGTTCGAGAAGGCGTTTGCGACCCCGGGCGCGGGACCCTTACTGCGTCCGGTGCAGCGACTGTTGGGACCTAGGGGATTGATGCCGAACGAGAGACGAGGCACGATGGCTGAGAACGTCATTACGTTGCTAGAGGAGACTCAAGGCGCACTGAATTTCCAGACCAGAGGCAAGCAATTGACCGCCGTCATCGGAAAAGCTTCTTTCACAGACTCCGAGCTCGAGGCTAATGTGGGTGCGTTTATGAGTGCGTATAGAGAAGCGGTCAAGAAATCAAACTACAAGCAGCCTCCTCTGATTAGTGAAATCGTCCTGAGCTCAACGTTCGGGCCTGGAGTCATGATTGTAGCATAGAAAATTGTTGTTTGTGTAAATATTAGAAAAACATTGTACATTTAATTCTATCTTAAACGTTTCATTTTTGGTCGTAAGGCCTTCTTACCTTGAGCACCGCCAACTTGCTTCACCATTTTTGCCATCGTGCGTTGCTGTGACAGCAACTCCTCGACTTCACGCACTGATGTACCACTACCTTTAGCCACTCGCGTGCATCTTGACGGTTCTGACACGAAAATTTTACCATCACTGTCAAGTTCCTTCTCCGTCATCGAGTCCATAATGTACAGCATCCGTTTCATTCTCTTGCCGCTCTCTTCTTCTCCAACCTCGCCCATCAACTGACCCATTCCTGGGATCATGCTTGCCATTTTGGACAAGGGACCCATCTTCATGATATTGCTCAGCTGGTCGCGCAAGTCCCGGACCGTAAAAATACCTTGCTCGATATGCTTCATTGTCTCTTTCTGGTCGAGATTCAGATGTTTTACATGGTCAACAAGACCTTGCATGTCGCCCATTCCAAGCAACTTGGAGATGAATTGAGTTGGCGTGAATGGCTCAATGTCTTGCATATGTTCGCCGGTACCGATAAATGCAATCGGGGTGTGTGTTGCTGCAACAGCGGAAATAGCACCACCACCTTTCGCATGACCATCCATCTTGGTAAGAATAATTGCACCAAAATTGGACGAGTCTTTAAACGCACGACTCTGCGACTCTGCCGCCTGACCGATTGACGCATCCAGAACCATGATCGTCTGATCTGGCTTAACTGCCTCTCCAATTTGAACCATCTCGGCAAACAGTTCGGCTTCTTGTCGATGACGACCAGACGTATCGACGATTATGATATCGAACTTCTCGTTCCGGAATCGCGACACACCTTCGGCAGCGACAACGACAGGATCCGTCTCAGTGTATGAACCATAAAATGGAACTTTGGCTTTGGTCGCGTTCTGTTTAAGCTGGTCAAATGCTCCGGCACGGAAAGTGTCCGCGCACACCAGACCGACCTTGAACCCTCGTCTCTGATACCACAGTGCAAGCTTCGTACACGATGTGGTCTTTCCCGCACCCTGCAGACCGACAAACATAATCACATTGCTTCGACCTTTTCTTGGTTTAAACAGTCCTGCTTCTCCTGCTTCAGGCTGGCAATCGACCAGCGCAACCAGCTCGTCAAATACAGCTTTCTGAACCATTCGTTTCTTGTTCACGCCCGGTGCTGAATCTTTGAAATTTATTTTCTTCTTGATGTTTGCTCTTAGTGTCGAGACTAGTTTAACATTCACGTCGGATTCGAGTAAAGCCATGCAAATCTCCTTCAACATGGAGTCAAGGGCCTATAGCTGTCAGTATCAATTATATGGTTCTAATTGGCGTGTAGACCTTTTCGTCAACTACGTTTGAACGAGTGATATCCGCCATGGCGGTATTAATCCGCCGACCCAAATCTGCTAAAACCATTGTGCTGTTGCTGTTTCTATCAGATGGAAGCGTGTATGATAATTAAACGTCGAGATTTCGATGGTGAAGCGTTGAGCCGGGTAAGTATAATCAAATGTCTCCGATGACTGTTGAAACTGATCCGGCTGAATGCGAGTTGGAACAAGGCATTATTGGGTTATATAATATGATTATCATATTACAAGGTATACCACGGAGCTTGCGAATAGTAATGAGGCCCGGAATCGGCATGATGAGCGAGAGTTTGTACTTTCAAAGGGCCATGGCTGGTCATGCTCGGTCATTTGGAATGTTCAATAAGACGGGCATAGCAAATAGTCGGGTTGTTGAAGGCGTAAGTAAGGGTGAACAAAGGGCAGCATATAGGACAATACAGAAATACGGCAGATCAAGACAGAGTGGGGTTGTTTCTGTTGGTTATGATCCTACAGATGTGATTCGAGATTACGATCCCATTGCGCCTATATTGGAGAATCCCGAACTTGTTATTCAGAGACATGTTGAGTTGATGAATGTGGTTATTGTATGTGACACTTTTTCTTGAGTGGAATAAGGCTGACAGTGCAGGGATTTGAACAAGCGAATAAATATGTATGATTGTGTTGGATAATAAGGACCTTGGTTGATGAGATTAGACATTGATGGCTTCAAATGGACAAGTTCTTGGACGAATGGAAGAGACGGATATTGGTGAGTACTTTGACCGAAGTAACCGGGATTGACAATTGACTGGTAAGGAATCATCAAGACAATAACCAGACAACTATATCGACTTCATCGACCATTCACAGTCGAAGTATACGATGCTAATTACAATCATGTTCTCACGGTATGTATGTATTTATATAAAGATGCATGGCCAATGATTAGTTACGACGTCCGTTTGCGCTGGTGAACTCGAAATTAAAGGTGTATCTGCCAGCAGACTCACATGGGCAAGAGGTATTGATTGGAGAGTCACATCAAAGTTGGCATTTATACAGAAGACGGTACAAATTATTTTTAAAGTAAGTTATAAGGTTCAGTATTGAGGAGATGCTAACAAGGGCAGAGACAGGTATATAGAGTCAGTATATCTGATGTAGGTACTAATAATATAGCGGCACCGAAGACGAATTTACTCAGTTTGCATCAATTGACTCTCCCTTTCTCGCATTCCGTTTCGATCTTCTTAACGAATCCGGTAAACTTATGGGCACGGTTGACCGGAACTGGGTCGGTCTTGGTCGGGAACTGTTTACCGACAGTGGAGTGTACGTCCTCCAGATGGACGGTGCGTCGACCGAGTCTTCTGTTGCGAACGAAAAAGCACACGGCATGACGCTTGATCAACGCGCAATCATGCTTGCGACTGCTATTAGTATTGACTTTGACTACTTTTCTCGACATAGTAATTCTTCGTATGTGTCTTTTATTGTGCAAATTAGAATTTTTACTGATTTTTAGGGGATTGTTGTCCGTGGAGTAGGTCGATATTATATTTGTACATATTTACATATTAATTGATTATTTTTGACCGTATAAGTCACGAGATGACATGGTATTGTAATTTATATTCAATTTAGTCTAATTGTTCTTTTATAGCAAATAAATGTCTTTAATGAACAATAAATACGGCTCATTTACACCGACTAAGCGAGGGTCAAGTTCACGCTATGTAACATCGACCCCTGAATTTTAAAGACACTCGCGAACACGCAAATCCAGTTCCGTTTTCTTTATTGAATTAGACAGCGTCATTTGAATATATTCAGACCGTAAACACTAAAAACATGCAAAATATTCAATTATGGATCCAATCCCAAATGAATTGGGCAAAATCGAATTCTCGTGACGAGAGTGTTCCTGACAGTCAATCTCAACAAACACCCAGTTCAAATCAGTCTGAACAGGTCAAACAAGATGAAGATACTCATGAAGAACAATTAACGCCAATCACAACAAAGCGTCGTGAAAAATTAATGAAGATTCCATCCAAATCTGCCTCAAATATCGTGTCAAATCATGACTCGATAGCTACTTCAAATTCTACGCAAAGCTACTCAAGCGTTCGAGGTAGAAAACGAAGGGTATCATTAAAATCATCAAGCAAAACCACATCAGATCGTCCGACAACAACTTCACAGTCAAACGAGTCCGCAAAAGAAGGCCCATGCTATACAGCTGACTCTGTTCTTGATGAAAACACTCAAGAAGGTACTGTCTTGGTCAATTGGATGCCTGACCAACGGACAGGCGAAGTCCATGAACCATCCTGGGTCAGTTTTAATCTGTTTTCTTTACATTTCTGTTTATTTATGCCAATTTCTATTGAAATGACGTGATGTTCGCGAGTTACCCGGCGAACAGAACCAGGGGCTAACATTTAGGGTTAGGTTCGTCGCCAAGACTGCACTGCTGAGCTGCTCCGAGACTGGGAAGACAGACTCAACACGGTCAACAACTACAACGACTCTCAATCTTCCTATCACGAAGACTCTCAACTCCATTCTTCGGTATTTTTACACGATCAGGATCATACCACCGAGTCAAATTGGCGACTCGGTCAAAAGCAGTTAAAGAAACGTATACGGACTAGTATGAGAACTTTGGTTACAACAGTATCCAGTGCTAATCTTTGTTTTTAGACTCAAACAAGTCCAAAAGTGCAAAACTAATTGAAAAAGAAAAGATCACGATTGCAGCGTCTCAAACTGCAACGCCAGTCAAGAAGAAAAGACGAAAACAAAATTCATTGTCAACTGGAGCCGAGGAAACACAGAAACAAAGCATCAAGGGCTCAAGTACATCTCGGACCAATACTGCCTTGTCACGTAATTTTCATGACCCTAGTGTGGAAGATCTAAATTTTCGCGACAGCTTAGATCAACATTCACACTCACCACTTGACCCCTCGTCATTTCCGAGTCAATTCGATTCAGCCAGATTATTACGTGAAGAAGGCATTGAGAAAGTTAGAGAGTGGTTTGAACGGGATAGATCGGTCGTAATACATTCAACAGATTTCGGCGCTCCTGACATCTTGCGGAAACCAGACGACACACAAACAACAGAATCGCAGATGCAGGAACCACAATCATCACAGATGCAGGAACTACAGCCAGAACCGGCAGAACCGGCAGAACTGGCAGAACTGATAGAACCGGCAGAACCGACAGAACCGACTACGGAAGCGGTATCAACTCCGGCCAGGAACTCAGACACGTCAACAATGCAGACTCCGATACCACATAAAGTCAGCACGCCGTCGTCGGCCTCACACGCCATGGCGGGCGTACTGGCGTCCGGAGTTGCCAGCTTGCCAGACAATGGCACGGCAGACTCGATCTCGCTTGATAAGTACAGACTTGGCGAAGAAGAGTATCCGATACCGATGGGACTGCGAGATCACCAGCGACAGCAATATCAGCAGATTTTAATGATCCACTCGAGCGAGATTTTGCGTTTCTGCGATTTGGACGCGAACGGTACTTTTGTCCGAGAGCGGCTGGCACCAAACATGATGAAAGTCTTGAATCGATCTGTGTTGGCGTCAACGCACCCGTACCTTGTTGTACCGTCGCTTCTGCCACGGAACTTGAACGAGAAGGACGAAGCAAAGTATATTCTGCATACGGGCGAAAAGTTTCAATTTTTGGACGCAATTGCAAAAACTTTCAAAGACACTGGGCTAAAGCTCGGAGTTGTAGCAAGAGAAGGATTGACTATGGATTTGGTTGCAGCAGTTTTGGGTGGTAAACGAGTGAAATATGTTCGACGGGACGGGGTCGAGAAGCCGGTTGGCGATGCGATGGTGGTTGACGACAGTTCTGACTCAGATGCATACACAAAGGCGACTGTTGTCTTGGTCCCGTCCAGTGCGGTCGGCAATAACGCTAGCAAGAAGTTGTTTTTGCTGCCGAGAGTCGATCTAGTGGTAGCGCTTGACGTCAGTTTCGACGCTTCGGAACCACAGGTGCAACAGCTGCGCGGCGTCGGCAGTGATAAGCCGTTGGTGCCTGTTCTACGGTTAGTACCGCTGAACACGGCCGAGCATGCGTTGATTGCTGTTGCGTCTTTTGCGCATAATCCTGAAACCGTGTTAGACACGACCGTGCTGAGCAGCTTGTTTACTTCAATCAGTTTGCTGAGATTAGAAGCAGGCTTTGTACCGGAAACTATATTTAAAGAAGTGGAAGCGCTGCCTGTTAAGTTATCGCTCTGGATCCGAAAGGGGGGTCGGTCGCCGCTACCAATTGAAACCCATTTAGCTGCTCAGGCGAATTTATTACCAGAGGAAGACACGTTGTTTAAGACAAAGACCTACAGTCCGGTTGAGATCAGTGAGGCGATGGCGACGTTGTCAAACGGGAGCATGGTCTCTGAGTTGATTGACGCGATTGACTGTGACACGAACAAACCATTCACTGCAAGTTTGGGTATGGCGCTTGTGAGCATGTTGAAGAACACTAGGGCCGCGAACGCTGGCGTCAAATTTGAGTTGCTGGATAGTATTGCGCCGAGCATGATTGAGAATGGAAATATTTACATGGATGAAGACGAGAGCTCGAGCAGCGATGACAGGCGGGACACGATGGTGCGAGATATTGCGGCTGACGACGAAGAGGAATTGGCGAATATGTCGATTGAAGACAAGGAGTTACTGATTAGAGTGAGTTTTTGCATGTGTTGCTGTGGATGTTGCTGAACGATTTAGGATCTTCAAGACAGTTTAACGTCTGCTCAGGTTAACTTGCATGCGATAGAGACAGAGCTTGCGGATTTCAAAGAGTATCATGGCGTGTTACTAGTGAAGCACGAGAACGTTGACCGGATGGTACAAGACCTTGTGGGTGAGAAGGACGCATTGCAGAAACGGGTGGACGAGGCGGAGAAGCGCTTGAGCAAGAGCGAGGCGGCCAAGGAGCGGGTGAAGGCCGAGGTGTCAAGTATGAAGAGCAAGCTTGCCGATGCCGAGAAGTTGTTGCTCTCTGGTTCGGCCGACGTGGTTGAGGTCCAGAACTTGCGGACCAAGACCGCCGAGCTGGAAGAAGCCAACAAGAAGTTCCAGGACAAGTTACAGACGCGGGACAACGAACTCAAGTACACGCGGACTGAGTACCAACGGGCGTCACAAGCCGCTGTCGAGGCTGTGGCCGAGAAAGCCGAGCTCGAGAAGATTGCAGCCGGACTTCGTGTCAAGTTAGAAAGCCAGCTTGTTCAGTTGAAGCAGATGACGTGGGACAAAGAGCGCGAGGCCAAGGACGCCGAGATCAAGAAGCACAGAGACCGAATTGTGAACTTGGAAGACAGCATCAGGCGGATGCAGTTCGACAAGCAAAACACGCGAGGGCGGTACGGCGTGCGGTCGAGCAGCGTGCCGCGGCGCGGGATTAGTCCTGCGACAAGGGCGCCGTCGCCGGCAGTCGCGACCCCGACGTCGGCGGCTGCAGCGCATCAGTTGCAGAATGTACAAGGAGTTTAGGATTGGAGTCATTTGGAGTTTAGTGCTTGAACATGTAGTACAATCAACTATGTGGACTTCGTAGACATTGTAGACAATGAGACGAGTGGTCAAAGCATTGTATTCTTATGACCCGTAAGATAAGATGATCTGTGTGGAACTAGATCCATGGTTGTGTGCTATTAGATCCGCAGTTCTACACGGCTTAGTCTCGGGCAGCGAATTGACGGCAAGTTTTTGAGACTGTTGAATATCAGGGTTTGCTAGCTTTCGATGGCCATCTCGTCCTGACGACGAAGTTGTGAAGTTACAAACTTACAGTTATTCTTAGTTGTTTAAATTTCCCAATTTTGTAATAAACTTGATTTAGTAAAGTGCTTGTGTGCTTTTTGTCACCACTCTCGTCACTTGGCAGCATGTGCACCTGTGACAGGTTCACCCGTGGTCGTCATTTAATTGATTAAGATTTTGTAAATTGCCATATATACACACACTTTTATTCATAATTACAATGCAAAACGAACCCCCTCATAAAACGCCAATTTTACAATCTATTCCGATACCACTTTGCCAGTCTCGTGACATACTCGACTTCTTTTTCGCCATACTCGACATACGGTCCGTTGACCTGCACTTCACGGTCGCCTCCAGTCGACACGGCTGGCCACACGGCCCACGCCGAGGTCAATGTTGATTTTGCGTTTATTAAACTATTCCGCAAACCGATCAAGAAATTGCGGAACAGAACCACATCGCCTGGTTTGATGGCGGGGAGCGCGGCTTTGAAAACGCGAGACACAAACACGGTCAGCGCGATTCCGCTCGGATCGGTGATGACGACGGAGGTATAGTGCACCATGCCGTCTGGGAGTTCCTTCATGCCGCCAATACCCACTTTCGTGGCCACACCGATGAAGTCACCTAGATAACCAACTGCTAAATCATCCAGCGCTGGGTACGCTGATATCTATTACATTAGCACAGTAATCAGCAAAAAAAAACATCGTGACAGCAGAACGTACGCTTGTCTCGAGTCCGGGTACAAACTCACCGCGTTGCGTCGTCGTCGTCGTACCTTCTGAATCCGACTCATCGGGCACGTCTTCGACAGTGACGTGGTGCACTGGCACCGGCTCAGCTGAAATATCGTCGCGTTCCATCCGGCTCAATCGTTCTTCCTCAGAGTCGACCCCGGTCTCGTACTCCGACTCGTCTTCGTCCACATCTTGTGTCTCCATTTGTGCTTGTTCCGCCTCGAGCACTGCTTCGGCCTCCAACTCTGCCTCCACTTCAGCTGCCAACTTAACCTCCTCTTCTGCCTCCAACTCAGCTTCCTCTTCGGCTTCCTCCGCCGCGACTTCAGCTTGCTCTAGCTCTTCCACAATCTCATTCTCCTCATCAATATCGGCCTCGATCTCAGCCTCTGCCGCACCGGCTTCCTCGGCTTCAATCTTGTCATCAATGTACTCTGCCTCTCGAGTCGCAATCTCGTCAAGTTGCTGCTCCATGACTTCCGCTTCTTGCGCTTCAATGCTCTCTTCAATCTCAGCCTCGATTTCTTTCTCCATCTCTTCCTCTGCTTCAGCTTCGATCTCGCGATCAATCTCTGCTTCATCCTGCGCCGCCATTTCAGCCTCCATTACATCCATCGCATCTTCAATCTCGTCCTGGTCTTGTACCATCTCCCGCGCCAACTCGTCTGCCATCCGACTCGCCAGCTCCTGAACAATCTCTTGCTCATCAGCCGCAAGTTCTTCTTCCAGCCCGTTAGCTAGCTCGTCTGCCAGTTCTTGCTCTACTTCGTCCTCTAATTCGTCTTCGTCTTGCATCTCTTCGCTATCTGACGAAGACCCAATTTCGACAATTTCGACCTCACCGAGCAAACTCGTTTGTGCCTTGTCTTCCTGCTCTTGCTCTTCCTCTTCCTCTTCCTCTTCATTTTCATTCTCACTTTCCTCTTCATCCTCCTGGACTTGCTCTTCCTCTTGATCCTCAACTTCCTCGTCTGGCTCTACAATGTCATTGTCCAAAGCATCGCGCACCTGCATCAACGCCTGCGACGCCAAGTCACGCAGCGCAAGCTCGTGCTCCTCAATCACCATATCCTCCTCTCCCTGCACTATCTTATCGCCTACACTTCCCAGCGCGCGCACCATCTCGTCTTCTGCTTCTTCAAACCCAGTCGTCGTCGTCGTTGTTGTTTCTTCAACATACACTGCATCGTCAAATTTAACCACAATCTCGACCCGATCAGTCTCCTCTTTCACGTCGTCAGCAGTCAACTCGACGAACGAGACGGAAATACCGTCTGCATCGGTGTCGAACGGAATGATGGACGGAAACATGTTGGGAGGCGGAGTGCCGGGCTCGGACGGTGCGAAAACGCTGAGGTACGGTGTAGGTACGGTGTCGATCAACGGAGACTCGGACAGGAGACTAAAATTTGGGTCGTTTTCGAGTACTTCGTCGATTTGTGGAAAGGTGGGGAGGGCGAATTGGACGGCTGGTGCTGAATCTTTCTCAATCGGGACCGGCTCTTTGGCTAAATCAGGCAGAGAATCTTGGCCGGGCAGTGCGTCTGCCATATCTTCTTCAATCGGGACTTTCTCCTTTGCTAAATCGGTATGAATATCTTGCTCGGGCTGTGCGTCTGCCATTTCGACAACTCCATTGTCCATGACAACGTCAAGACGGTCTCCATCAACATGATATGCGTCTGTCATATCGACATCTCCGTTATCCGCAACACCAATATTGTCGTCGTCGCTGTGATTCTCGGCAACCTTGTCACCATTAACCCGGTCCTGGTTGAAATTGTCTTCACCTGCCTCACTACCGGAATCGGACTCGTCCTGAACGTCTTCAAGCGCGACATGTCTAATTTCCTTCTGCGAGTCTACTGCCTCCGTGCTCGGCATGCTCGGTTCGTCCGCCACGGTCGGCAGCGACGACTCGAGCGCCTCGGTGCCGGCAAACGTGTCTGGGTCCAAAGGCGTCTCGTCGACAGCAACTGTTTCCTCGACGTGTGCGACCGGTGAGTCTTCCTTCTCTGCCCGGACGACGTCAAGTGCGCTGCCGTTGACCGACACGACAGTCGCTTTCTCGACACTGGGTTGAGGGTCGTACGGCGGGATGACGTCGTCATCGTCCTCGTTGTCGTCGGGTGCAGACTCGACAAAGACGTGGTGAACTGACTCGTCAAGAGACGCGACACTACCTTCTGCGCTCGCGGTCTGGCCGTCGATGACTGTCGCCGCCGAACTCGGAACGCGGATTTTGGGTCCCGAGTTGAGGAGTTTGGCCTGTAAGATGTCGTGATACAGATTTGTTTGTGCACGCTGCAGGTTTTCTGACCGTTGGTCTTGCTGCGAGACTGTGTCGACGTCGAACACGCTTCCGGCCTGGGTCACGACCGAGACGTCGTCTCTGAACGGCTCAGTCGCCGCGCGGTCTTCGTGTCGGACCGCTTTCTGCCGCATCAGGTCGCGATACAGTTCGTTTTCGTCATGCAAAAAGTCGTCGCGCCGGCTCGACGGTTCCGGCGGTAATCTGAATTCGACGACCTGCTGGTGTGGTGTGGTGTGCTGAGTCATGACGGGAGATGACGCCGGGTCAGGGCTTAATCTGGTGTCGTCGAATGCGTAGTCTGCCGTAGCGAGTTTCGACCGCTTTCGCAGAGGACCGGCCAGGTCGTCATCGAGCTCGAGGAACGCGCCAGAGGAAAAAATGTCGTCTTGCGATGGCCGGAGACGTCGGCGGACCAGGTCGGGAGGCGTCAAGTATACAGCTGATGGTGCTGGAGACGAGAGCTGTGGTGCTGTTTGCGGTGATGACGGAGGTTCTGTGTTTGCAATGAACTGTGGTTGAGAAGAGTTGACCTTGAGATGTGAGCGCGAAATGTAAACATATTACAATTAACACGTACCTGGATCCAGACTCCGTTCGCAAACACGCACGAATACTGGGAGTCAAATTCCGATCTTGACGTGTCTACGGCCACAATTGACACGTCTTTCAACCCGACTTTTACCAGATCACCAGACTGCACGAGTTGACTGACCGCGTTGCCCACAGCTTTGCCTTCAAACACCAGCTTGATCTGGCCTTTATCCATTCGTTTAAGAATATCTAAATCGCATAACGTAAAAGCGGATTGCTTCGTTAGAGACGAGTAAGGCCACACCAGCGAGACTTCACCAGACAGAAATACATCGTCGGATGGCGTTGATGCAGAAACAGATGCGATTGCGAGCTCAGTCATAGATGAGAAGTCCATTTGTGACAAATGCAAAACAAAAAGTGTAACACTATTTATACTAATTAGAACACGAACCAACCGAATTGATCTGAATTCGCAGTTCAGACTCAGATCAATCTTCGGGTCATCTCGAGCTCGTGAAGGTAAAGTAACATAGTGAAGGGTTTTGTACTAAATGATTGATTTGTTTACAGCAATTATCTGTCTTGGTGATGTCAAATCTAAGAACTAAGTACACATTCAAACTGGTGGTAGCTGACTGCATATGTCAATACCAATAAAGTAGTAAAAACTGCGAAATTTAAAAAATATTTATTTGGGGTTGATAATAGACTGAAAATATTTTTTGGCATGATTGGTCTTATGGCCCAGTTGGTTAAGGCATGGTGCTAATAACGCCAGGATCCGCGGTTCGATCCCGCGTAAGACCAGCTCCAATCATAATTTTTTAATATTTTTATTTATTTATAAATTTGTTTTTTATATAATTAATAATTTAAACTATTTTGAAAATTGGTGTGAAACGATTTCGATTGACGGAGTTGGAGGTGAATTGGCATAAATTAAGGTTGAGACATCTAAACCTTATTTTATCTTATCGTCGGGCATTGAGACATTTGTTCAGAGATTATTAATTAGCATTTGCAGCTATTGAGACGTGAAATTAGGCCGACAGTGTAAATTTGCCGAGTGAGCAAGATGGCGCTTCCACCGTATGAGTTTGCCCATGAGATCCGACGGGTTGGTGTTATTGGTTTGTATGTGCATATTTGTATGGACGGGATTGACTGGGAAAACAGGTGCGGGTGCGAGTGGGTTGGCTGCAGTGAAGGCATTGATTGGGGAGAAGAAGTTTAAGATTAAAGTGTTTGAGCGGAACGGCATTTCGGGCGGGTTATGGAATTACAGCGATGACGTTGATGATCAGGTTGCGATGCCGAGTGTTGATCCTGGTGTGAGTATGAAGCCGGTTGTGAAGGACGGGAAGCAGGTGTGGACCAGCGCTGCATATGACAAGTTGGTGGGTTGAGGGTGTTGATGAGTAAAGGGTTTGGCTGATGATAGTTTACGAACGTGCCGACAGAGATCATGACGTTTGAGAATAAAGGATACGTGACTGACGCATCCTATTTCGCGACCCGAGGCGACATTGCTGATTTTCTGCACGCATACAGTCGCGAAATTGATGGGTTGATTGCGTACAACACGAATGTGACTGATGTGCGGAAAGTCGATGGAGAGTGGGTTGTGAGTACGGATGATGGGGTCGAGAAGTTCGACGCGGTCGTGGTTGCCAGCGGGTACTTCAATTTGCCGTACGTGCCTGATGTCAAGGGTTTACGTGAGTATGCGGAGAAGTATCCGGGCAGTATAGTGCATTCTAAAGCGTTTCGGAGAGCGGATTCGTATTTGAACAAGGTGAGGTGGATTCAGTGTGCATGAACCAGGCTAAGATCAGACTGTACTTGTGATTGGTAACGCTGCGAGTGGGATTGATATTTCGAACCTGCTCGTGGATGAAGGCATTGACGTGTATCAATCTGTACGGAGCGAGACGATTGCGCCGGGGAAACCAAATCCGGGGATCAAGATTGTAGGCGAAGTGGATCATTTTGACAGTCAAGACAAGACAATTCATTGCAAGGATGGGACCGTGTTGAGTGTTGACGTTGTGATTTATGCTACGTGAGTATATAAAATGAACAGGAGTCCGGACTGATGAGCAGGGGATATTTACGAAGTCTGCCGTTCATGAGGGACATCAACGAGAGCGAGAAACGATTAATAACGAATGGCATGTTTGTCAATCATTTATATCTCAACTTTATATACTACGACGACCCGACTTTAGTTCTCTTAGGCACTCCACGGTTTGTGCTTCCGTTTCGTGTTTCTCAAGCCCAAGCATGTCTGATTGCTCGAGTGTGGAGTGGGAGATTAAAGCTGCCGCCGAAACGAGTAATGGAGTTGTACTACACCAAACGACTATACGAGGTCGGACAGTCCAAGGAGTTTCATGACCTGAAGTACCCTGCGGACGCTGATTTCTGCGAGTACGTTCGTGCGCTTTGCCAGCTTTGCGGCGGAGATTACGGTGTAGTGCCTCGGAAATGGACCCGGGCCGAGCGCACGTTGAGAAAAAACATTGGCGAATTGAAGGTCGGATTTTCGGAACACTTTGCTGCAACGGGAACGTACGCACGTACGGCAGACGAGCTCGTACGGTCGGGCAGTGTTAGTCCGCTTGAGATTGATACTGCTGAGCCTGAATTCGAGATGTTTGGGCCGGTCAAGAATGGGGATGAGTTTACGAGCGAGGACGTGCATAGTCTTGAAGAAGAAATATCACGGATTCCTGTCCAATTGAGCAAAGTTGCGACATCTGATTTTATGGGCTCTGTATATAATAAATAGGACATAGTTGACAATAATATATTATATAATATGTTACGTAATATATTAAAAGTGTGATTCGGGCGGCTTAAATAACCCAAATTGAGTCTCTCTTTTTTTGATAAAATTCTTTCAACAGCGAGGACTCAACGCAAAAACCGCAATGACAAGCGAGAACATCGTCGATAGTCCATGGAAATCAGATCAGAATGACTTGAATGAGCAGAATGAGCAGAATGAACAGAACGAAGACTCCGAGATGACTGAGAGGACTGAGAGGACTGAAAGGACAGAACCGACTGAACTAGACAAGAATGATGAAAGTGACGATGAAGTCAAGGCCGTGGTTACTCCAGTCACAAATGCAACAACAGCAAGAAAAGGGCCTCGTCGTAGGCAGCCTCCACATTATCGTGAGATTCGGTCAAGAGTTCAGACCATCACAGACAAGTTCTTGCCGATACTTGGTGAAGTTGCGCTTGGCAAAGTTGGACAATTGAGAATTGACGAATTGTCTGGAAAGATTAATAATGTTTACGGTGATCTTGTTCTGTTACGAAGATTCCTCGAGCAGGATTCACCGGATGATATTTCTCTATCAAATAACAACATCCTGACTCCTGTGCCGGGGTCATTATCACCATTTCAAATGTCACATATGCAATTAATCACTCAAGATGAAGATGGTCATTCAATTAAAAGACAAAGAACTGATGAATCCGAACAAGACGATATGATTAGACCTGCGTTTCAAGGTATCATCGGAGGTCCAAATCCTGACTTGAAATCGGAACTCACAATGGGTTCAACTACATCGTCAAACCCGAATTTACCTTCAAACGATATCGAGCTTCATGTTCCGGTCGTTAGTAGTTACCGCGCATTACCACATTCAAGCAGACCGTCATATGAATCTGGTGTCATGTTGTTGAACGAAAAAAGACGAGAAAAGCTATGGGCAGTCATGCAGCAGGAACTGCAGAACTTCGCTGTAGGATATAGTTCTACGCCGCTGCGTACGACTGAGGACTTTTGTGCGTTGGCGTACGCCCAAGACGGTAGAATGAAACGCACACTCAAAAACGATCTCGCAATTTCTGAAGCACTATACGACGGCATTTCTGGGTTTCGTAAACGACTATACCAGACCAATGAAGGCGAGAACGGGCAAGATACCGGGTTGAACGATTGTGGGATTAGGACATACACTAACAATTTGTACAATCTCAAGATCAAGCCTCAGAATTACTACCATTTCTTGTTTGCGGCCGCGTTCTGGCGCTGGGTGCGAGACGAGATTGACGCAAAGACTGTTGTGTCGAACGGCGGGAGCACGCAACCACAGACAGATTTCGCGGTCAACAGTGTCGAGGATTGGTGGCGTGAATGTGTAGGGATATGTAATGGGTTTCTAAAGACAAACTCGAGCAGGCCGGAAAAGAAGGCGTTTTTGAAAGATAGGTTGTTGGCGGATGAGAAGAAGTACGCCGACGGCGCGTGAAGCCGAGTGGTGGCCTTTGGAAAAATGGTTGGTTGATACGAAGTTGGCCAATGAGGTGTATTTTAGTGACTGTAATTATATTATATACTATTCAAGATTCGTGTGCTAGACCCAATTGACTAGACTCTCCTCCTCATGACCTTTGACAGGTTTCGTCTTGCGGTCAAGTATCTCGGCAACATGAGCTTCGACACCAGTCTTGTCATACGTCTGGACGAAATGATCAATGATTTCCGACTTTGGCTTGAGATACGGACCCGAGTCTTTGGCATCTCCGAGGACGTAATCACGTACTTCGGATTCAGACGGTAGACCCATTTGGTACGGGTATGCATCATACTCGGCCGCCTGGAATTTGTCAAGGTACGGCGTCAGGATATCGGTCGTGATTGAGTTTGGGAAAAACTTTTCCGCAATCTCGGACTCGGACATGTCCGTTTGCCAGTCAGCACGGCCGTTTTTCTTTTCAATCACTCGGTACGTCACTCCGGTGACAAAGTCGGGCTCGGTCATGAACTTTGAAGCCGCGTAAATGTCATGCTGCAGTGCCTGTTTGATGTTCCACTTTGCCGCCTTTCTGAGACCGACCAGCGCCACCTTCATCGAAAGCGGGCACCGAAGTGACATGGTGTCGAGTGTTTTCCGGGCAAACTCGGACGTCTCGGACGCGGACGTCAGCGCAGCCTTGATTTCTTCGAAAGTGTTGAACTTGAAGCATGAGTCAATCAATACACGGGTCTCGCCGGTGTACGTTGGAGTGAACTCGCTCGGGACTTCGGCTTGGAACTCGTTAATTGTCTGATTGATTTGGGCAGCGTATTTCGGCGCGTCAAGCATGTTCCCAGTGTTCTCGAGCTCACATAACCTGGCTTCCAACTCTGGCAGTCTTGATGCCAACACGAGATGCGTTGCAACGCCGGAGAAGTATGCGTCAAACCCGGTCAGTCGCTCACCAGTCATAGCCAGGAACGTGCCGAGTTGGCCGGGAAGTCTTGACAAAAAGAATAACGCACCGACGTCAGGATAAAACCCAATTAATGTTTCTGGCATTGCAAAGATCGTGGTCTCTGTTGCAATTCTGAATGGAGTATGCATACACAGACCAGCACCACCTCCCACTGTTATTGTTAGAGTGCATTAACGTAGGGCGTAGAATTGACGTACTAGTGATTCCATTCATGAACGTAATGACGGGTTTACTGTACGTTGCGAGTACGTAATCGAGGAAGTATTCATCACCAAAAAACTTGATTCCTTCATCAGTTGAGCCCTGAATAACAGCTGTTCATTAAGTTAACGAGCGCATGACGATGAAAAAGATCACCTACCGGCAACATCACCACCAGCACAGAGAGCACGACTACCTTCACCTTTAATAAGCAAGAATCTGGCGATTTCAGACTGATTCCACTGAATAATCCTTGGTAAAATCTTGTCGAGCATCGACGTATTCAATGCGTTCAGTTTTTTTGGCCGGTTCAACTTCACGATCCTTCCTGCCAAATGAGATTCAAACACGACATCGTCTGTTGTCGTGGACGCAGCCGTAGTGGACATTTGGAAAGCCGGATTGAGGATTCGAGCACGTAATGGCATTGGAACCGGTAGTCGGAGAAGAGAACGAGGATGGAGAAGAGGCATTTGAAGGTGGTGAAGAGGAGTAGCGATGGACGAGCGGCTGATTTTATTATGAGGAAATTGTGTATTATAGTACGTTTCATACAATACAATACATACTTATTATGATAATACACGATATAATATAGTCTAATATATAGTAATAGCCATTAAGTACAGTGTATAGACTTCGACTGACACTATACTGTGACAGTGACTGCGTCGGGCTATTCAGTAGACTTAGACTGACTACAGACCGACTATAGACTGACTATAGACTGACTATAGACTATAGTCTATTGCAGCGTAGCAAAACAGACGAGGATTGACCATGCCAACTGTCACTGTCAAGCATTGAATGGCATACGTATGAGTATGCACGCACACGCATACGCACGCATACACATACGCACGCATACGCACACATATATACGATGCACACACAAATCACTTCACACTGCGAACACGCAACCTCGCATCTCTTTGAGCACACAACATAGCGCTCTGAGCCTGCAATCGAACAACTTTCGCCTCCAATTCATCTTCCTTCTCCTCAGTCCAGCTCTTCGGTCTATTCCTACTTCCCTCACCTTCTTTTCTCTTTCTCTTCCTCTTCTCCTTCTCTTCTCTTCTCTCCAACTCTTCCTTCCCCTGCCGTCGCTTCAAATCAAACGCAGCATGTCGTTCCTGCTCTCGTTTCTTCGCGCCTCGTTTATTGTCATACTCGCGGCGGAGTTCGTCGTCTAGTAACACTTCATTCGCAATACTCAACGCGTGAAACTTCTCAACCGCTATGGCGCCTGAGTTCTTGTCTGGATGATACTTCAATGCTGCCCGACGATACGCCCGTCTGATCTCACTTGACTCGGCGCTGTCATTTACGCCCTGACATTAGCTCAGTCACAGTAGCATGCACAAATACTCACAATTAACTCGTAGAAATCGTATTTCTTTGCGACTTCTTCGCGTTCTTTTGCGTTCGCCATGTCGTCGTCGTGGTCGTTTTCTGTATGCGATTGTGTCGACCGTGATGCGTTGATATCATGTTAAGTAGGGTAACATCCTTCTATTATACAATACAATACAATACATACAATACATACAATACATACAATACATACAATACAACTCTCACTACGTATTCAAATCTCGTAACCGACTGACTGCCTTAGGATACTGCTGAGCTACACAATTAGTCAACTCAAAAACCAGAAACAACGACTCACCTGCTGCCTTCTTATACCACTTGACTGCCTCGTGCATGTTCGCGGTCGTTCCGATCCCGTTCTCCATAAAATACCCAACCGCGTACTCAGCCTTCGCAAGCCCCTTCTCTGACGCCCGTCGCGCCCACAAATACGACTCAGTCTCGGACCGCGGTAAAACGTCGTCCGCACCGGTAAGGTACCACCCACTCAACCCGAGCTCCGCGTTCGCGTCGCCTTTCTGTGCCGCCCGGGCATACCACGCGACGCTACGTTTCGCATCAATCTCGCACCCAAGCGTGCCGTACTCGTGCGCGGCGCCCATCTTATATTGCGCAGGAAGGTACCCTAAACTCGCGGCTTTGGCGTAGTACTCAAGCGCCATCTTCTCGTCATGGGATAAGAACCCGTTTGTACCGTCCGCGGTCTCGTACAACCGAGCAAGCTCAAACAATGCGTGCGGGTTCTCCGCGTCGGCATGGTCCGCCGCCCGTTTGAGCCAGATCAGCGCTTCCGACGTCGACTGGACTTGTCCCAGCCCGCCTCGCAGGTTGATCATCCCAATCTTGTACATCGACGCAGTATCCCCCTGCTGCGCTGCCAGTTTGTAATATCCGAGAGCCTTGGCTTCATCCTTTTTGACGCCGCTGCCCATCTCAAGACACACGGCGGTCCGGTAACTTGCCTCCGGGTGTCCAAGCTTCGACGCTTTCTTGTAATACTCGTACTCTTTCTCGCGACTCGGTTCCAGCCCAAGCTTGCCAGTCGGACCGTAACACGTGCCGTAGTAGTATACTGCAGGTGGGTACGGTTTCCCGACGAGCTTCTTGATCAGCTTGTGGGCATCGGCGATGTACTTGTCCACGTTCTTGCGCGCGACTTTGGGCTCAAGCTTGCCGGCTTGAGACGGGACGGTCGGCGAATTGGCAGCCTCGACAAGCGCGACTGCGTACTCGAGTTGCACGGCGTGGTCGTTTTTCGCAGCTTTAGCACGCTGCTTAGCGGACTCGAGCGACGCGACAGTCACGGCAGGTGGGACGATGATTGAAGGGTCAGGAGGAAGTAGCGCTAACGCGGCCGCCATTGCGGACGCGGGAGTGTACTGTCGTACCGGTGCAGGATGGTGTTTACTTGGCTTCGATGTAGTGTCGTTTCTCGAGTCGCTCCGCAAAGCATCTTTTGCAACAGGTTCAGGTTTATCACGAATTTGCTGTGAGGAGTCGGACCGAACCGGTCTTTGTACTTGCACCGGTCGTTGCTGCTGCTGTTGCTGCTGTTGTGGTAGACGCTGTTGCTGCTGCTGTGGTGGCTGTTGTGGTAGTCGCTGTTGGCCTGGTGGCACTAGCGGACTGCCTTGAGAATTTTGGAAGCCTACATAACCCGGACTCTGAGACCGATTCAAACCTGGACTCTGAGGACCACCTAGACCGGTAGGCGGCCCTTGCGGACCAGGACCTAGATAAGGGGGTCCTTTAAAACCTGGACCTGGACTTTGCGGACGAGTATTTAGACTTGTAGGCGGACCTTGATAAGGCAAGCCTTGAGGACCAGGGCCTAGATATGGAGGTCCTTTAAACCCTGGACTCTGAGGACGGGGGTTTAAACTTGTAGGCGGTGGACCTTGATAAAGCGGATTTTGAGGACCTCCAGGACCCAACCCAGTCGGTGGAGGTCCTATAAAAGCTGGACTTTGAGGACGAGGACCTGAGCCAGCAGGCGGTCCTTGAGGGCCATAATCTTGATAAGGAGGTCCTTTGAAAGTTGGACTTTGAGGGCGAAGATTTGAGACTGTTGGAGGTTTTTGGTAGTAAGGACTTTGAGGACCAGGACCAAGACCAGGACCTTGATATGATTGAGGGTAAGCTTGTGGTCTATACTCTTGTCTTCTTCGATCCGGTGGCATAGCTCTATTCTCCCACTCTTGACGCATCCTGCCTTGTTGTTGCTGTTGTTGCTGTTGTTGCTGCTGTAGTCTTGGAGGTTGTTGTAATCCTCTATACGGCTGCTGCTGTGGCGGATATCTCCTGTACTGGTCTTCTGATTTCTGAGTCTGTACTGGTACTGATGGCGATACTGTTCGTGGCTCTGATTCCGTACTTGAATTTGATGAGGCAGGGTCGGCTGGCATGTACATGTTTAACACATCGTCTACTTCGTCTTCTTGAGTCTTTGTATCCTGTGTTTCTTTAGGAATTGTGCTCTGAGGATCTTGATCTTGTTCTTGGTCTTGGTCTCGGTCTTGGTCTTGGTCTTGCTCTTGAGTATACTGAGTGTCTTCAGTGTACTGGGCGTACTGAGAGTATTGTGGCGTATGCGTAGGGGGGTAATCATACTGCAAACTTCCTTGGCGCTGTGTCTGTCTTTGAGCGTACGCTGGCCGGGCCTGGATCGGTCCTGACGCAGATCGTGGCATTCCTCTGGTCGGTGGTCTAGTTCTATACCCTCCTCTTCCTCCTCTAACTGCGTGTGGTGGTGGAGTTGGATACTGCCTTTGCTGGTAGAGATCTAGTCTTGCCATGCCGTGCTCGAGTTGTCGTTGTTGTTGCTGCTGTTGCTGTCTGACTGGATATTCATCATAATCGACATCGTCACCATCGTACATCGGATCAAACGCGTCTTGTTTCTTGAATAGTCGTTGATGCTGTGGTTGTGGTTGTGGTTGTGGACGAGGTCTGTACTGATTTTGAGCGTACGCGGGTACAGGACGTGCATTCGGATACGGTCCAGAAGCGAATTCCGAGTCATATAAGAAATCCTGCTGTGGTCGTTGACGTTGGTTTGGATATCGTGACATTTTGTTTATATGTGGTTTTGAAGAGTGAGTGACGGGTCTCTGAGGTTGTCTGTGAAGATGCGGTGTTGTTACTTGTTACTTTACTATTTTGGGGATCCATGCACTCTATTCACCATACATACATACATACATACGTACGTACATACATACACACACACACACACACACATACACACATACACACATACATACACACACGTCACGCTGAATACACATGTCAACTGGCGTAGAGCAGTTGTAAATGCGAATCTGTTTCAATTGCAAAAAGTGCGTCAGGAGATTGTAACCTGACTTTGGCAGGAAGATCTCCAGCGCCTAAATATTAGTACACAGTAGAGAGAAAGAAGGGAAACTCACGATAGGCCTTGATATAGTTCTCAAACATCATGCTTTGAGAGTATCCAACGCCAATTTGATGTTCAATGCAAGACGCAACAGCGTACAATCCAGCTGGATGACCCGTTGATGCTGATTTCAATGCCCAAATATAAGCGTTTCTGTAGTTCTGGTCAACAATGCCCGGGATCCCGAATCTATACGCGTCGCTAGTTGCCAATTGGCCGTCAGGATTGCCGTGTTTAGCAGACGTAATGTACCATCGTACGCTCAGTGTCAAGTCACGATGTTGATGTAACTGGCCATGTTCGTAGACAGCGCCTAGTTTTGCTTCAGCACGGTGGTAGCCTTGCTCTGCAGACGCAGAATACAGAGCAAAGATCAGTTGATCAGAAATATTGATTGAACTCAGTAATCGTTCACACCATTCAGCCATCGTGAACAGAATATCACCGTTTTCGTTCTTATTCTCAACTATTCTTCCAGTCTTCAGCTCGGTCATGTAGTCCCTAAACACTTCAGACATGGTCATGTCAATGTTGGTCAGGATCATTGACAATTCATGAGCCACTCGAGTACATTCATCGTAAAACTGTGTAGAATGAATATCAATCACTTCAGTATCAATTGACGACGCGTTGGTCATCACAGCAGCACTAGGCAGTAAACTTGATATCCTTCTACTGTCGCGCTCGGTATAACTTCTCTCTCTCGGTTTGACCTGTTCAAACTGATCGTCTTCGTCGTATTCATCCGATGACATACTCAGCGTAGACGCGCTCTTTTGTTTACTTGACTTCCTTGCTCCGAACTTGGTCGACACCGGCTGCACTTGCGGACGCGAATTCGGTCCTTTACGTCCAATCTTGACGTTGCGTACGACGTACAGTCCATCTGGATACTCCATGACCATTCCTACGCTCGACGGTGGACGTACTTTAGGTGCTGCGACCAGAAACCCAGACTTGCGACGCAGACTTCGTAATCGTGAATTCGTTGTGATCGTGGCCGTCATCTCTGTGTGAGTGGTGGTGATGATGTGGTGGTGGTGGTGGTGGTGGTGACGATCATCGTGAGAACCTTGCGAGTCTCTTGAGTCTGCACGAGGAAGCGAACCTGAAGATTCAGACGATGAAGGAGAGTCTAGAAACAGCGGACGCGTATTGAAATCTTCAGGAACCGCCTCTGGGATTTGATCCCATGGTGATTGTTGCATCTTGTGAAGAGCCGCATCACGTCGGCGTAGATGTTTTTATGTCTTTACCCCTGTATTGTATATTGTATATTGTATATTGTATATTGTATACATTGTACATCTCGTATACATTGTATACAATGTATATATTAACACTACACTCACACAATCAAATGGCACGAGCAAGAACCTCCTGCTCAAGAGCATCTCTCATGACTTTCTTTGGTGGTTCAAGCCCAGTCCACAATCGAAACTGTTCATAACCTTGTCCTAACAACACGTCCGTCCCTCGAACAACGGTCCATTCATTAGGACATGCCTTCATTAAAGGCGTCACGTCTGGTTTGTATGCCATCTCAACTAATACTCCTGTCCGCGACGTGAACAAACTACTAGGAAAACTACTCATCGCGTCCCCTGGTACGTTCCCTATAATGACTTGCACGCCTTCGTAGCCTTCGCCTTCGCCTTCAACTTCGCGTTCGTATCCTGGCCACGTCGACGCGTCAAGCGAGTGAACGACAGTCAAGCCAATATCTACCGCCTTAAACTCTTCCTTCAACTCTTCAGCTTTCGACACGGTCCGGTTGTAAATGTAAATCGACTTCAATCCAAGTTTACTCAACGCATACACAGCAGCCCGAGCAGCTCCACCAGCTCCAATAACAAGTCCATTCTTTGGCTCAGTCGTGCTCACGGCCTGGACACAGTCCAGAATGCCAGTCCAGTCTGTATTATCACCCACAAACTTGCCATCCCTCACGATTATCGTGTTGACAGCGCCAATCACCTTCGCGCTCGGAGTTATTTCATCCAACACGGAAATGATGTCGAGTTTGTGAGGCACAGTCACACTCGCGCCGCCAAATGAGTCCGAAGTGATAACGCTCTTGACAAGACCAGAGTCGAATTTTGGGAGGTCGTAAAGATAGTATTTACTGTCTAGACCGAGATACTTGAAGGCCGCATTGTGGATTGTAGGAGACAGAGAGTGGGAGATTGGGTGTCCGAAGATGTAGTACTTCATGTGTGTGTGTGGGACACGTACGTATGTGTGTGTGTGGGACACGTACGTATGTGTGTGCGTGTGAATGAGTGAGTGTACGACTGGAGCATGCGTATGCGCCCAAGACATACGCAAAATTTGCAGAATAAATATACATTAACCATACGCCATTGCATGTTCTTGTACGCCTACTATACACTTTATACGCCTAAAATAAATCTACCTATGTCTCCGATACCGCCTCTCATCACTTCCATCCTGTCTATCACGATAATACTCCGCTACGGACGAGATCCTAGCAAATTTCGCGTCAGTCTTAATCCCGACCTCATCATGCTGTGGCCCTGTATCCAGAAACCCCTGCAAATCCAAATCTTTCCACGCCGACGCGTTCAAGAACGACATTGGAAGCGAGCCCGGTGATGCACTCGCGATCGCAGCAGCAGCAGACGCAGCAGAAGATGCAGAAATAGATCCACCGTGTAGTGCGGCAGTGTACGCTGCAGGTCTGTACCGTCTCAGTTGTGATAGTAAGATACCAAACGCAGCATGCTGGTCCGGCACAACATCGTCCTCGTCCTCAGGGTTAATGGGCTCGAACTCAGGTGGGATTGTAATGACGTCGTCTGGGAGTGAATGCGTTAGCCACTCTTCAAAGAACTCGGCTGATCGCGGTTGGGTCAAATGAATGTGTGATCTACTTGAATCTCTGCCCATTCTCGTTACTCTTTTATTCTTTTATTTGCGTATTCGCGTATTCGCGTATTCGCATGCGATGCCAATGTTTACAGCTGACATAAGCAGCTCACGTGACACAATGAGGGCTCAGGGTATGAAAGTGGTCGTGACTGCTTGAGCCGCTCGGGCAGTTGCAGGCGACTCGATTGAACATTCACGATCATTTTAGTCCTTCACAGGCACAAGCACAAGCACAAGCACATATCAAACATGGCACACGAAAAGATTTGGTTTTCACATCCAAGAAAGTACGGAAAGGGATCTCGTCAGTGGTGAGTGTTTGTCTGCTACAGTGAGAGGAGTAGAACAGGGCTAATGAGAACAATAGCCGAGTGTGTGCTCACCAGGCTGGATTGATTCGCAAGTACGGATTAGATATTTGCAGACAATGCTTCAGAGAGTATTCGAAGGATATTGGATTTGTCAAGGTACTTATTACGCGTTCGGGGTTATTTCGTGATGCTAATTCAGTAGAATCGTTAAGCATGTATATATGACATAATCAATATTTACTGTACTCATACTCTCATATTGTTACACTCTACAGAGTGATTGCTATTCAGGATCTGTGCAATAGTAGTCTTGACTATTAGTATTTTCCATTCTACGCATTCTACGCATTCTACGCATTCTACGCATTCTACGCATTCTATGCATTCTATGCCATTGTAATATCGTGCATGATTATGCACTGTATATCGTAATGCCCTATAACATGTATATGGTGTATGCTACTGTAGTATGTAATGTGAAGTGTAGTATATAGTACGTAGTAGTAGCAGTAGAGTAGCAGTTGAGTAGCAGTAGCAGTAGGGAATAGTAGAGTGCAGTATGGTGTGTGTAAAATCAAGGGTATAGTGCACTTTCAATGTATTAAGAATACTTAATTAGGCAATTCCGTATCTATTCCCGATGCCTTTTGAATATGTCCGGTCTTGTTTACACTGAAATGTTTGTGCTATTTATATTATTATATTATATCATTATGTTATTGTATTATTATTATAAATATAATGCAATATTATTGTATATGATATTATGTAATGTCCGGTTATTTGCTATAGCCTGAATACTCCATGTTCACTATGTATACATACTACATACTACATACTACACGCACTATACGATATACTGTACAATATACTATACAATATACTATACAGTATACTATACAGTATACTATACGATAATCTAGATAATCTAGATAAACTAGACAGACTATCTAAACCGAATAGTCAATCAACTAATGGAATTACTCCCATTCGCCCGTACACTTAACCCTACCCTAACCCAACTGCTACGGCCGTCGTCGTCGTCGTCCCCGGTCAAATACCCGCTTTCTTCTTCCACTTCCTCTTCTTCTTCTTTTCTCTCTTTATTGTCTGCCACACTCTCTCCCTCTTCTCTTATCCTCCCTTTGACCAATCATGAACTTAATTAGGTCAGTCGTCGCAAGACCATTGACCGGTTTCGCCGCGCGCAGGTTCGCCGGTGTTGCCATTGTTAGTAGTGGTTCCCTTCGTGCGTATGCTGTTGACGCGGCTACGCCTGCGCCAAAGCCAAAAAAATCAACCTTCTCACGTGTGGGCAAATTCATCTGGCGCTTGACGTACGGTTCTGCTTTGGTCGGTATCGCTACGGTCGCGTACGGAATCTATGATGGCCGCCATCCCTCTGAGCAACCACCGCCAGACCCTTCTAAGAAGACCCTTGTCGTCCTCGGTATGTCCTCCTTTATCTGTTTTATCATTTCAGTTCTAATCAACCAGGCTCCGGATGGGGCTCGGTCTCGCTCTTGAAGAAACTCGACACTGAAAACTACAACGTCGTCGTGATTTCCCCCCGTAACTTCTTTCTCTTTACTCCTCTTTTGCCCTCGTGCACTACCGGTACAATTGAGCATCGCTCAATCATGGAACCCCTTCGTCACATTCTTCGCCACAAGAAAACTGCAGTCACGTTTTACGAGGCAGAGTGCACAAAGATTGACCATGTCAATCGTGTATTGACCGTTCGTGACGACTCGGAAGTCAAAGGCGACATCGCAGAGACGTCTGTGCCGTTCGACTACCTTGTTATCGGTGTTGGCGCACAGAACTCGACGTTCGGAATCCCCGGTGTGCAGGAAAATGCGTGCTTCTTGAAGGAAATTGCAGACGCGCAAAAGATCAGGACAAGAATCATGGACTGCATCGAGACCGCGACATTCAAGGACCAGACTGAGGACGAGAAGAAGCGGTTGTTGCATATGGTCGTCGTCGGTGGCGGCCCTACTGGTGTCGAGTTTGCTGGCGAACTCCAGGATTTCTTTGAAGAGGACTTGCGCAAGTGGGTCCCCGAGATTGCTACCGATTTCCATGTTTCTTTGATTGAGGCCTTGCCCAACGTTCTACCTTCGTTTTCGAAGCAATTGATTAACTACACTGAAAAGACATTCAAGGACGAGAAGATTGACGTACTGACAAAGACTATGGTCAAGAAGGTGACCGACAAGGCCATTCATGCCGAAGTCACGTCGCCTGATGGAACAAAGTCAATGGTCGAACTTCCCTACGGACTCCTTGTCTGGGCTACTGGTAACGCTCCTCGAGCAGTCGTGCGCGACTTGATGACAAAGATCCCTGACCAGGCCAAGGCCCGTCGTGGACTTGAGGTCAATGACTACTTGGTTGTCAACGGCACCGAGGGCATCTGGGCTCTTGGTGACTGTGCTGCTACCAAGTATGCTCCTACTGCCCAGGTTGCTACTCAGCAGGGCGCGTATCTTGCGCGTTTGTTCAACACCATGGCCAAGACCCAGGCGCTTGAAGAAGAAATTGCGCACCTTGAAGATCTTGGTCACGCGACCGGTGTTGTAGAGGACAAGAAAGCCATCGCTTCCGAGATTGAGAGCAAGGCCAAGGTGCTTCGCCGGTCCAAGCGGTTGATGCCGTTCCAGTACACGCATCAGGGTTCGCTTGCGTACATTGGTTCTGACAAGGCTATTGCCGATGTTACGTGGGGTGAGGGAAACAACCTGACATCTTCCGGGCAGCTGACGTACTTGTTTTGGCGTTCGGCCTACGTGTCAATGGTGTTTTCTACGCGGAACAAGATGTTGGTCATCATGGACTGGCTCAAGGTCAAGATGTTTGGTCGGGATGTGTCGAGAGAGTAGTTTTTAGTGTTGAATTAGATTATAGAGCGTACTTGCGTATTTTCGTCGTACTCGTATAGCGTAGATGCGTAGATGCGTAGATCCGTGTTCATAGCGCGTAGACAAGATCCGGTGGACCGCTGTGTAAGCGCGAGGGTATTGTACACGCGGTTACCGGATCAGAGCCGAGGAAGGCGGGAACCCCGCAGAGTGTGTCCGGTTATCCGTAATAAATACTCTTCGACCCGACAAGAACGTCATTTACTCATACACACACATACACACACGCATACACACACACAAATACACTCACAATAAGAGTCACGATAAAATGGTTGAAACAATTGACATTAAACCTTTAGTCGCAGCTGTTCAGATTCTGGGGAACATTGAAGACTCGTACAAGACAGTACTGACACCAGAAGCAATTGGGTTCTTAGTGCTACTTCACAGGACATTCAATGGGACTAGGAAGGAGTTATTACAGGCAAGAGAGAAGAGACAGGTCGAGATTGACAATGGCAAACTACCTGATTTCTTGCCTGAGACGAAAGGAATTAGAGAAGATCCGACATGGCAAGGCGCTCCTCCTGCACCAGGATTAATTGATAGGAGAGTTGAAATCACAGGACCGACTGATAGGAAGATGGTAATTAACGCGTTGAATTCAGAAGTTTGGACGTACATGGCAGATTTTGAGGATGCGACTGCTCCGACGTGGGAAAATGTTGTGAGCGGACAGGTCAATTTGTATGACGCAATCAGAAAACAAATCGACTTTACTGTGCCTGGAGGAAAAGCGTACAAGTTGCGGACTGATAAGACTCTACCGACTTTGATTGTCAGACCAAGAGGATGGCATTTGGTGGAGAAGCATTTCTTGGTCGATGGGGAACCCATCTCGGGCTCGATCTTTGATTTTGGATTATACTATTTCCACAATGCAATTGAACTTGTCAAGCGTGGATCTGGTCCTTATTTCTATTTGCCAAAAATGGAATCGCATCTTGAAGCCAGACTGTGGAATGACGTGTTTAAGTTATCTCAAGATATGATTGGCCAACCGCGAGGCACAATCAGAGGTACAGTCTTGATCGAGACTATTGTTGCAGCATTTGAGATGGACGAGATCATTTACGAGCTTCGTGAACATTCGTCAGGATTGAACTGCGGCCGATGGGACTATATCTTCTCATTCATCAAGAAGTTTCGCAACAACCCTGCGTTCGTGCTCCCGGACAGATCCGACGTGACCATGACATCGCCGTTCATGCAGGCATACGTCAAGTTGCTAATCAAAACGTGTCATCGGCGAGGCGTGCATGCGATGGGCGGCATGGCGGCTCAGATTCCAATCAAGACTGACTTGGCCGCAAACAAGATCGCAATGGAAGGCGTGTACAAAGACAAGCTGCGTGAAGTGACTGCCGGCCATGACGGTACTTGGGTTGCGCATCCTGCTCTCGCGCCAATCGCGACCGAGGTCTTCAACAAGTACATGCCGACCCCGAACCAGTTGTTTAAGCGGACCGAGGCAGACGTGACTGCGGCCGAGTTGCTGGACTCGTCTGTGCCGGGCAAAGTGACTGAGGAAGGCATTCGGAAGAACCTGGACATCGGACTCGGGTACATGGAAGCGTGGTTACGCGGAGTCGGATGCGTGCCCATTAACTACCTGATGGAAGACGCTGCCACGGCCGAAGTTTCTCGGTCGCAGTTGTGGCAGTGGGTCAAGCACAAGACCACGACTGCGGAAGGTATCAAGGTGACAAAAGATTACGCTCTCAAGATCTTGGGTGAGGAGACTGCGAAGTTGGACGCAAGTGCAGGCAAAGGTAGCAAGTTTAAACTTGCCGAGAAGTATTTCGCGACTCAGATTACTGGTGAACAGTACGCGGATTTCTTGACTACGTTACTTTATGATGACATCACGAACGTGACGAGTGCGGCCAAGCTGTAAAAAAAGTACATTCTTTTATAGTTCATTTTATTTAGTTTGTTCTGTTACCACCATTTCTTCGTAGGTTCATTCGACTGTAATCTTTCTCTCTCTTCACGCATTCGATTCCGAGCTGCTTCTTGAGCCCGCAAGAGCGCGCGCGTACTCCATTCGGCCCTATCTTTTTCTCGAGTAACACACGGTGCCTCAACGTTCTCACCCACCATCCACGCCGGCCTGCTCGAGTTCGCGTTCGCTTGGATTAACCCGTACAGCGCGTCTTTCTCGTTTTCACTGTCTCTAAACTTTTGTTCTTGTAAATAACGTTGCCGGATCTCAGGTGAGAATTGCTACGACGTTAAAAAGTGCTCTCACACACACACGAGATTAGAAGTTAACATACTGAAATGACTTGTTCTTCAGTAGGAACGGTCGTGCGAAATAAATATACGCCAAACCCAGTGATGCCGGACCCAACTACGAGCATTTTGGCGTATAAATAGAGCGACATTGTTGTGTTATCGCTTCTTACGATGACGAGATGATCTGACGATGGACGAGTAGTTTGTGGCCCTTACCCTGAGTCTTCTATTTGAGTAATTAATCGAGGGTTTTGTGTTAATACATGATGGATGTGTTTATTGTAATACGTTGTGTACTGTCACGCATTCACGAGAGATGGTAGTGATAGAGACAGTGTAGTGTGTATAATATAGTAGTATAGCATAGTATAGTATAGTATAGCACAGCATAGTATAGCACAACTAGATTATGCAGTACTTCGCAAGACAAGAATGACCGAATCTCCCCTCAAAAACATCTTACTAATAAACCTATCCTTATTAACCGCTCTTCCTTTCTTTCCTTTCGCAGTTCTCGGTATCTCAGTCCACATCTAATCATCAGCACTCAATCTACCACAATCACTTCATACACAACAAACCTCCTTAACATTCTCAAGAACCATATTAGAATGCCGATCAAATGCCTTCACTCTCGCAAGCAACTTCTTATTATTCCGACATGAAATCAAGACCTGTGATCTGTTCTTCACCGCTGCTTGTAATACACTTAACGGCCCATTGGAGAACTCGTACTCTTCTAATTTGGCTAATTCAAGTTCTCCAAGTTCAGATCTTGGTCTGTTTAAATATTCCCTATTCATTAGCACTTTACTATATATTATCATCACCACATACGCCATTGTTCCTGATCCTATCCCTGTTCCTGTGTGAATGTGCTGCGTGCAAACAAAGTCGCGATGCAAAAGTAAAAAAGAAGGTTTAGACGTATTACTCAAATAGGAAACTTTCTTCCCTTTTCATTATGAGCAGGGTTAGGGCATTTAACGCGTCTACTTCTCTCTCTCAACGCGTCTTCGTCTTGTTTACTTTAACCATTCAATTCTCCTTCAATGGCTTCAGACTCGCGTTCAAAGCAAATGCGCCGTTCGTTAACTTTGTTCTATTCGTATCCACGTACTAACAAAACAGTCAAAGTCTATTACACATTCGACCAGCATCAAACAACATGTTTAGCACGGTCTTCAACTGTATACGACGTCACGGTTTTACCTGATCCCGAACATCCAGACACTTTACTCGGTCTGCTTGACTTGCGGTACTGTTTATCTGCTGTCGCATCTGCATCACCCGAGCTCGTCGCGCATGCAGACTCAGATTACGCGGTGTATTCAAAAGATTGCTCTGAACGCGACGGCCCATTAGTCGGCCATGGACTACTATCATGGGGGTTATCTTCGCCAAACTCGGGCGACAAACAAACAGTTTGCGGCAAAGTCACGACAAGCACACTCTTCACCGGGCTCGAAGTCACGTTGAAGTTAAGCCAAGTCCCAGGCACGTCGCAAACACGGTTCATGCGGTCGATGCAGCTCTACGGCCGGCTGTCAGCTTTGCTGCCCGGCGTATTCGACCCGTCAGCCTGGACAGCGTTCATCGCGTCAAACCAGGCCGTAATCGCGCTTCTGGCCCAGCCGGCGTACACCAAACCAGACACAAAAGACCCCGACTTTGACGCGTTCTTCGGGCTGCCGGCGCTACCTGACCTCGCCCCGGTGCCGAAACGGCCGCGACCAAGGTCGAATGTGAGCGCGAATAGTAGAAAACAGAGACAGCCACTTGACGACATGAACACGTCGGCTGTCAACGCACTCCAACCACCGCCGCCGCCTCCGCCAAAACAGCAGCCGCGCCCTCGCAAACCGCGCCAGAACACAAGGCCGTTAACAACAGCGCTCCCTCAGCGACAGAACCTGCTCCGGGCGACCGCGACACCAACGTCGCCGCCGTCGTCAGTCGGATCAATGACGTCGCCGTACATTGACTCGCCCGCGCTCGCGTCGTCACCGCCCGTCTTTGCAGGCGCTGCGTCGGCTATCCACGCAATCCCGAAAACATGGACCGGCGAGATTGAAATGTCGCCTGACACGGCCGCATTCGACGCGCTGATGTCATCGGCTTTGAACTTGGACGATGCTGCGTTCATGGACACACCTGGACTAGAAAGCGAGTTTGTGAGAGAGTTTTATAGGTTTGATGATGGGTCGACCGATGTGGTTGAGCCAGGCGAGGTCGACGCGACGGGCGAAATTGACACCGTGACGGACGAGAACGACAAATCCTCGTCCGTGTCGACTGATGGCTTTGACGAGTTAATGCAGACGCCTAAACCGTCTCCCATCACGTCTCCGACCGAATTACCCACAAATAGTAACAGTAGCAGCATCAGCAACGGCAGCAGTAGTAGTAAGCAGGAGCCGGAGAAATACAAAACCAAGCAACGGCCGAAAGATAGGATCCACACCAGTTTAGTGCAAGACCTCGCACTCGGGAGGGTACCCCGGTACTGCGAAAACTGCGGCAACATCAAGACATCGACGTGGCGCAAGGTCAAGGTGCCGGACGCAGAAAAGACATTGATTGAGAAGGTGTTGTGTAATCCGTGTGGACTGTATTACACCGCGCGGAAGGTCATGCGGCCGGCCAAGTTCTGGCGCGACGAGAGCGGTGTATCATCGGATGCAGTCATGATGAGTGATGCGGTCGAGCACGAGAACGTGACCGACGAGTGCGTGACTCCACGGCCAGGAGATGTCGATACGCCGAGCAAGAAGCGCAAGGTTGACGACATGTTGATTGCCGCGACAACGACGACTACCACGACGATTTCAACGACGACAATGACAGAAAGCACAGAAGAAAACAGAGCAGAATAAGAGAGATAGAAATTGTATTATAAAGAACATTTGCATGGGCTGTATTTTAGTATTTAATGGCATTATATATATTTCATAGCATAACTGTTCAGATTATATGGCATAAGGCTTATCAGTCATCTCGTCCCAACACCCTCGCGAGGTAGCGAAGTATCACGAGAATCTCACCACACAACAAGAAACATGCGTTTGCCGACATTCCAGACGTTTAAATCAAACTCAATTGCAGTCGACAACTTCGTGAACCCGAGCAATTCGCTCGACGAAGAGCCAGTCGAAGTCGAGTACCCGGTCGCGTCTGATACCCATGTCACATCGAACATGATGATGCCTGATAGACCGACCAGGAGCGTGCCCAAGACCAACGCGGTGGATCCTGCGACGACTAAGTTTATTGACTTTATTGAACAGAATCCGACTACGTATCACGCGGCAGAGTACTTTGCAGACGAACTGACCAAAGCCGGGTTCACGTATTTGTCTGAACGGGTGTCGTGGAAGAACAAACTGGTCAAGGGAGGCAAGTACTTCACGACTCGGAACGGGTCGTCGCTGGTCGGATTTGTTATTGGTGCGCGCTACGTCGGTGGGAACGGAGCAGGCATGATTGCGTCACATATAGATGCCCTGGCGACAAAGGTCAAGCCGATATCGAAGAAACCGGTCGTCGAGGGATACACTCAGCTCGGAGCTGCTCCGTATGCTGGTGCAATGTCGTCGTACGTATACTGTTTACTATTGTCACTTTCGCTGCTAATGCGGTAGAACTTGGTGGGATCGTGATCTCGGACTCGGAGGAAGGGTCGTGATTAAGAAAGAAGGCGACATCATTCAAACAAAGCTGCTCCATCTGCCGTACCCTGTCGCTAGAATCCCGACGCTTGCACCGCACTTTGGAAGAGCAGCCAGTGGCCCATTTAACCAGGAAACAAACATGACTCCAATCATCGGCCTCGAGCCTGAAGACCCGGCCGAGAACGAGCTTAGACCGGACGAGGTGTCTGCTCCGATGGCAGGAAAGCACAACATCAGGTTACTACGTACGATTGCCCGTCAGCTCGACGTCCCTGTCTCTGCGATCCTGAACTTCGACCTGGAGTTGTTCGACACCCAGCGCGGCACTGTTGGCGGTCTGGACCAGGAATTTTTGTTCTGCCCGCGTATCGACGACAAAATCTGTGCGTTTGCAGCAGTCAACGGCCTGCTTAACTCGGCTGACGAGTACGCGGTCACAGGATCGAGCATTAACGTTGTCGCGCTGTTCGACGACGAGGAAATCGGCAGCTTGCTTCGTCAGGGCGCCCGTGGTGGACTTCTTGAAGGCGCACTGACTCGTGTGGTCGACGCGCTTGGAGACGGGGCTACGATGCAGCAGACGTACGCCAACTCGTTCCTGATTTCGGCCGATGTGATCCACGCGGTCAACCCGAACTTTATGAACGCATACTTGCAGTACCACACGCCGAGACTCAATGTCGGTGTGACCGTCTCTTGCGACCCAAACGGGCACATGACGACAGATGCTGAGAGCACCGCGTTCGTGGAAGAGGTCGCACGTAGGTCAAACAACACACTGCAGTACTTCCAGATTAGAAACGACTCACGATCAGGAGGCACGGTCGGGCCAATGCTGTCGTCATCCATGGGCTGCCGGGCTGTGGACATGGGTATCCCGCAGCTTGCAATGCATTCAATTAGAGCATGTACGGGTTCGCATGACGTTGAACTCGGAATCAGGATGTTCCAGGCGTTCTATGAGGAGTGGGAGGACGTGGACTATCAAGTGCGCAAGGGAGAGAAAATGTGATACTAGACCCTTAGATTAATGCGATTGTAGTACGAAACCCTTAAATTGTAATACGTTCTTCCCGTGCGTCTTGGTCGACCTTCTTTCGCGCAATCTCATTCACATACACAAAATGGCACAATTCAGGGTACTGTTACTGTTACTGGCGTTTTTAAACTTTACGCTTGCACACAACGTTAAGCTCGGTGCTCAAGGACGCGAATGCTTCTTCGAAGACCTTCGAAGAGGCGACCAAATGTCAGTCACGTATCAAGTTGGAGATCACGACGGTCAAGGCAGCAGTGGGTCTCTTGAGATTGATTTTTGGGTAAGTCAAGACGAACTAGATGAAATAAATCGTAACACTGACGACGACGACAACAGATCAGTGACCCTATGAATCAAATCGTCAAGTCAGAGAAAGACGTGTCGTTTGGCGAAGCTTCGTTTACCGCGGTCGAGTCCGGGCGGTATACGTACTGTTTCTCGAATGAAGGGTCAGGCTATGTGTCGCGAGAGGTTGCGTTCAACGTGCACGGAGTTGTCTTTGTCGACGCGTCTGAAACCCCGGCCGACCCGCTCGAGATCGAGATCAAGAACTTGGGGGTCGTGGTCGAACAGGTTAAAGACGAATTGGAGTATTTGTTAGTCAGAGAACGCATGCACAGGAACACAGCCGAGTCTACAAACGCGAGGGTCAAGTGGTGGAGCATGTTTCAACTCGGCGTCGTTGCGGGCTCTGGCATTTTCCAGGTCTATTACCTCAAACGGTTCTTCGAGGTCAAGTCTGTAGTTTAAAAATGTGTATTTTATATTCATCATTACGTCTAAACAAGTTCCTCATCTAATCTCACTGCAGGGTTGTTCTCGATAAAGTCGAGATTGACCTTATGACCCACCAGCTCGCGAATATTGGACAACGCATACTTGATCATCGTCGGGCGCTCCAAACTCAATCCGAACCCGTGCACCTTCAACCCTTTCGGCAATCCCATGGCCTCCAACATCTCCGGCCTGAACATGCCCGAATTGCCAATCTCGATCCACTTGTTCAGCCCGGCGTGCCACGCAAAAATCTCCATACTAGGCTCGGTGTATGGGTTATACGCAGGCTTGAACCGCAGCTTGCTGACACCCATCCGCGTGAAGAACCGGTCCATGAATCCGATCAAGTCACCTAGCGTGAGGTTGTAGTCTGCAATGACTCCTTCAATCTGGTGGAACTCTGCCAGATGCGTCGCGTCGACAGCTTCGTTCCGGAACACCCGGTCAATCGAGAAGAAACGCGCAGGCTTGGGATCCTTTGCAAGCTGGTGTAAAACGCGTGACGACACGGCTGTCGTGTGTGTTCGGAGGACTAATCTGAGCGACTCCTTCGCACTCCAGGGGTACCTGTACCCGATCGAGTCGAACGCGCCTTGCTCGTGCACTTTGTGTATGTTTTCCCAATACGTCTTGTCTTCGGGCTCGTCTGCCTCAATCGGGTCTTTGATGTAGAACGTGTCCTGCAAATCGCGTGCCGGGTGCTGCTGCGGCACAAACAGTGTGTCGAAATTCCAAAACCCTGACTCAACATACTGGTTCGTGGCCATCTCGGTGAACCCCATGGCGAAGAAAATTTGGCGAAATTCTTCACGGACTTTGTTGAGTGGGTGCAGAGCGCCGGATTGAGTGGGTGCGCCCTCGGCGTCGAAGTTGTATGGTTTGAACGTTGCCGTCTTCCATGCGCCGCTTGTCTATTAGCACAACTCAATGACAACAATAGAACCCCTACCTCTGGATCATCTCTGGAGTCAAATCTGTCTCGAGTTTCTTGATTTCAAGCGCAAACTCGGGACCTTTCTCAACAGAATACGACACCTTCTTTCCCTTGACAATTAGTTTCCGTTTCCGCAACTCGGCCAATTCTTTGGCGTTATCAAGCGTTCCGGTTTGTTTGATTATGCCAAGATCTTTTGCCGTCACATCCTCTGGTTTTGACGATACCTGCCCGTTAGATAGTCCAATATCAATAGCAGAATACACACATTTGACACCAATTTGTCACCATCTTTCTTAATCCAACCATTCTTGAACGCTCGTAACTGTCCAAGCTTGCCCGCCTGTCCCAGCAGCTTCTAATACCACTCAGTAAACAGTATAACACAGTAAGCACAGAGTACAAACAGGAACATCTGCCAACTTGAGCCCTTCAAGCGACTTTGTGACTTCGTCCAACAACCGAATCTCATGACTTCCTTTCTCAAGAATCTCATCTGCTTCGGGAGTTAAAGTCCAAAGTTCCTGTTCAATTGTCTTGAACACAATCATGGACTTGGCCATCAATGAACTCAACGTGCCTGGTTCATTAGTCTTTGCTCTGGCAACTTCAAAAACCAGCATACCCTGCATGATATTGGTCTCAATTGAAGGGAAAACAACTGAAGTGTCTTCAATTGGCCCATTGTCAAGGGTCTGAAGAATTAACAATGAAAGATCCGACATTTTGACTATAAATTTGGTGTTTGTCCTCGAGCAGAATTGAATTTTGAGGTTTGTATTGTGCCAGTCATTTTATTCGGGTGACAAAATGGCTTATTAGCCATTTATACTGGAGTGACATAATTGGCAGACTTGCATTTTAACTTACCTATAAACTTTCATGTCCTCGAGAACTGTCCACTCTCTCACTAAGAAGAATATCACCAAAATGCCACCAATTTCGGCTGAGAAATTACGTGATTTACAGTCGGATCCGGGATGCGTACGGAATATTTGCATTTTAGCACATGTAGATCACGGGAAAACGTCCTTGTCGGACTGTTTATTGGCTTCAAACGGAATTATTTCACAAAAAATGGCTGGAAAGGTCCGGTATCTGGATTCTCGTGAAGACGAACAGATTAGAGGTATTACTATGGAAGTAAGTATCCTATTACTATAGTATATAAGACTGACAAGACAGTCTAGTGCCATTTCACTGTATTTCAAGATATTGCAACATAATCAAGACGGGTCAAAAGATCTCAAAGAACATCTCATCAACCTGATTGATTCGCCCGGTCATATCGATTTCTCTTCTGAGGTGTCGACCGCCAGTCGACTTTGTGATGGCGCGCTGGTGCTGGTGGACGCAGTTGAAGGCGTGTGTTCACAAACCGTGACCGTGCTTCATCAGGCCTATCTCGAACACATCAAACCGGTGCTGGTCATCAACAAGATCGACAGATTAGTCACGGAGTTGAGATTGGCGCCGGCAGAGGCGTACGTGCATATGTCAAAACTGCTTGAGAAAGTGAACGCGGTCGTCGGCTCGTTCTTTGCGAGCGAACGCATGGAGGAAGACGTCGATTCGGCAAAAGAAGAAATGGATGACGAGCATCTGTACTTTGCGCCGGAGCAAAACAACGTCATTTTCGCCAGCGCAATCGACGGTTGGGGGTTTACGGTCCAGCAGTTTGCAGTCATCTACGAACAGAAACTCGGCATGAAACGATCTGTGCTTGAGAAAGTGTTGTGGGGGGATTACTACTACGACGCGAAAAACAAAAAAGTCTTGACTCAAAAATCACTCAAAGGCAGAAACCTGAAACCGATCTTTGTTCAGTTCGTGCTCGAGACAATCTGGGCCGTGTACGACTGCACCGTCGTCAATCGCGACACCGAAAAAGCCGAAAAAATTGTGAAGACGTTGAATGTCAAGGTCTTGCCGCGAGACATGCGGTCAAAAGACACCAAAACTCTACTCACAACAATTTTCAGCCAGTGGCTCCCACTATCAACCTCTGTCCTGCTCACAGTCGTCAGCCAGGTCCCGTCCCCAACATCGGCCCAGCACGATCGGATCCCGGCGATTCTGGACTCGGCTCCGGGGGGTGACTTAATTTCGTCCGAACTACGAACAGCAATGGTCAACTGCGACGCAGCAGGCCCGGTGTCTGCGTTCGTGTCCAAAATGATTGCTGTCCCCGAACACGAACTGCCAAAGAACAAACGCCAGCCTGCGACCAGTGACGGCGAGGACATTCGTGAACGGGTCCGCAAAGCACGTGAGGCGGCTAGCAAGGCACAGGCTGAAGCCGAGGGACGGGACTACGCACCGGCGGTCGAAACAGGGACCATGTCTCTAGCTGACATGATGAGCGAGCTCGAAACCGAGTCTGGACCGCCCAAGAAAGAAGCCTTGATTGGATTCGCGCGGTTGTATAGTGGCACATTGTCGGTTGGTGACGAATTATACGTGCTTGGACCGAAATTCAACGCGTTGTATCCGGATAAACACATCTCAAAATGTACAATCACTGATCTATATCTGCTTATGGGCCGCGATTTGCTTTCACTTGATACTGTCCCTTGCGGCAACGTCGTCGGTATCGGCGGTCTCGACAGCGCGGTGCTTAAGTCCGCGACTCTGTTTTCGGTTAAAGGAGGCGTCAACTTGGCCGGTGTCAACCTGGCGTCTGCACCCATCGTCCGGGTTGCGCTCGAGCCCGTGCATCCAAGCCAACTGCCACAGTTAGAGCATGGTTTGAAGCTATTAAACCAGGCCGATCCGTGCGTGCAGGTAATTTTGCAGGAGACCGGCGAGTGGGTCATCTTGACCGCCGGCGAACTGCATCTCGAACGGTGCTTGAAGGATTTGCGCGAACGGTTTGCCAAGATTGATATCCAGAGCTCGAAACCGATCGTGCCGTACCGTGAGTCGATCGTGTCACAGACCGAGATGGGACTGCTGAACAGCGCGGATCTGCCGAGAGGAACGGTCGCGGTCGCTGTTGCCGGGACCCAGGTCAAGGTTCGGATCAACGTCCGGCCGTTGCCTTCTGCCGTGACTGAGTTTTTGGAAACAAACAAAAGCGCGGTCCAGGCGATTCGGATGCGTAAGAGCGGCGACGCCGAGCCAGCCGAGCCAATCGAGACCGTAGTCGAATTTGATGACAACGACGAGCTTGTTTCCGGCGTCGTGGTTCTTGGGTTCGACGAGTTTAGATTACAGCTGGCTAAACTCTTCGCGGCCGAGAAAGACAACTGGGCTGACGTGGTGGACAAGATCGCTGTGTTTGGACCGAAATACGTCGGACCCAACCTGCTGATTGACGGTACCAGTGCTGGATTTTGCAAGCGTTTATTGGCGAAAACCGATGACTTTGCCAGGACACCGGTGCAGGACAGTATAGTGAATGCGTTTCAGCTTGCGACTGCCAGTGGACCACTGTGTGCTGAACCGATGCAGGGCGTTGCCGTTTTTGTTGAAGAAGTCAGTGTCATTCCCGACGACGACGACACGTCCGCAGGTGAGCTCGTGTCGCGGTACTCAGGCCAAATCATCACGTCGACCCGCGACGCCATCCGGCAAGGTTTTCTCGGCTGGTCGCCGCGCATTCTACTCGCAATGTATAGTGTTGACATTCAAGCCCCGACCGAAGTCCTAGGCCGGGTGTATTCCGTCATTGCCCAACGCCGTGGTCGGGTCGTCAGCGAAGAAATGAAAGAAGGCACGCCGTTCTTCAGCATCCACGCTGTGCTTCCGGTCGCTGAATCGTTTGGGTTCTCGGAAGATATCCGCAAACGGTCTTCCGGCGCGGCTAGTCCGCAACTCATCTTTGCCGGATTCGAGATGTTGGACGAAGACCCGTTCTGGATCCCAAGCACCGAGGAAGAACTCGAGGAGTTGGGCGAGTTTGCTGAACGTGAAAATATCGCGAAGAAGTATGTCGACGGAGTCAGACGACGGAAAGGTCTGTTTATCGAGGAGAAGCTGGTCAAGAATGCCGAAAAGCAACGGACGTTAAAGAAGTAGGCTGGTTGCGAACGCGAACGCGAACAGTGACGCCACACGATGAGCGGGAAAATACGGGTTTTTGCATTTTGTTAAATCGGCGCATGAATTGGTAATGTTTAATGTAAAGCAGTCCTAGATCACAATAAAGCTTAGAGATAAAGCTTCAGCTGAAGACGCGTTGTGTCGCTGAGGTCTTTAGGCAAATAGTATTTCCACACTCCGTCATTCATTGCCGGGGGTCAATTTACATCGTCTTATCGTGTTGTAGAGGGCCAAGTTTACATATCTATGCACGCACAGCAGTATCTAAATACATTTTACGTATGCTAGTTGGTTTGTCTGGATTTCTCCCATAAGGCTGTCGCACTGGGAATGAATGTCAATTGGACGTACGAGTACGCTGTAAGCACTGCTCAAGGTCAAGCAAATAAGACATGCAGCGTTCGCATACTTTTTATTATCGTCATATAACCGTTAGATAACTACAAGTTCATTTTGATACATTAATTTGTTCTATGGTTGTTAAACAGTTTGATGCTGATTGTTGACGTACTTGCATTTAAGGTTAAAGTTTGTAGAACGAACATCGAACAAGGTGTCACAGTTCAGAGACAGACACAAATAATCCTATGCGCCAGTTGCAGATGTACTTATGCAAGCACGCAACATTTTTCGTATTTAAGGGTTAGGTATATGTAAGTATATAAGTATATTGCATTTAAAACATTATATGCGCATAAGTTTGCATGATTACAACACTTGACTTGTATAAATATTTTACTCAAAATCCATCAAAAAACAACCCAAAAAAAAGTGTTCAGGTCATAAAGCTATAGAAACGGATGATTTTGACAGTTAGAGGGGAACTAAAAGGTGGGAATTTAACCAAAGTAGAAGAGAGTCAAGAATAAGCTTCTGTCATCTGTCAATTAAGCTTTCAGGGGTGCAGCACGATGATGCGTTTAAAAATCTTATCAATCAATCAGTAAGCGGCTGTTTCCGTGTTCCCAATTTAAACAACCATGAAGCACTCTTCCACCATTTTATACGTGTTATGTATAAACAAGCATTGCTTGTTATTTGCATTTCAATTATAGTCACGCTGATTTATAATTCACTATTCAAGCAAATCCCTGCTGTAGCCCCTACTATAGCCCGTGCTACCATCGCTTCTCAGTCTACAATCGCAACTTCAATGGCAAGAGCTCCGGTTTATTTTTTCTCACATGGAGGACCGACGTTTATGTATGCTGATCGGGATGACGACGGAACAGCTGATATTGGTGCGTTTAATGCGCTCAAGAAGATGGGAAAGGAAATCGTCGAGACTGTATGTATGTCTGTTCCGATCCAAGTACTATGCTAACAATACACCAGATCAAACCAAAGGCAGTAGTCGTGTTTTCCGCACATTGGCAGTCTTCGCCAAACACAATCGAAGTTAACACTGCCGAAAAGACGGATCTGATTTACGATTTCTATGGGTTTCCTGAGTTTATGTATAAAGAGACGTATCCGAATGTTGGCAGCAAGAATGTTTCTCAGCAGGTCATTACTGCGTTGCAAGCTGCCGGCATCAAGGCCAAGGGTGTGAATCGCGGTTTGGATCATGGTGTGTGGGTTCCATTCAAGATTGCGTTTGGCAAAGGACAAGAGTTGACTGTTCCTGTCGTTCAGGTTTCTCTGTTTAAGAGTGATGATCCCCGTCAACACGTCGCACTCGGAAAGGCATTGTCGTCGTTACGGTAATTAGCATTCACTTGTTAGGATTGTTGTACTAATAAACAGGGACGAGAACATTCTAATCATTGGATCTGGAATGACGGTGCACAATCTACGTGAGATGGGGCACTACTGGGGTTCAGTCGCACCGTATGCAAAGAAGTTCGACGAGATGCTAAAACAAGCTGTCGTGTCCGAGACCGGCTCAAGTCGCGAAGACGCACTTGCGAGTCTGATTAAGACCCCCGAGGCCAACAAGTCGCACCCGACCAAAGAACATCTGTAAGTTTGTGGTTTGTGTAATTTCAATATCTGGACTAACGAAATAGATTGCCAATCTACATTGCTTCTGGCGCCGCGTATGATGATAGCGCTGTGAGGGTATACACTGCCCAAACGTCTTCCCTTGCGTGGGGGGAATATAAATTTGGTAATTGATATATATTACAATCCATAGAATCTATTTTGATGTCATAATGAACTTCTCCAAAGTACTTTCCAACTCTGCCGGCGCAACTCCGTCAAGCGACAACTTGACTTCCTTTCCAAATTCTATTTGTAATTAGTAACGTATTTCGTCTTCACGATAGTAAACACACCGTATCTAGCAGTAACCTGAGGAGAAACACCAGCAGCTTCACGGATCAGGATTGGAATGTAGGGGTTATGCTTCTTCATGACTGGATATGCTCTTGTCAAGAAAGTCCTTTACACCAAATTAGTACAACCAAACCACGTCGATAAACATCTAGACATACCTTAAATCAGAGCTAGACTCGCCAGTCTGACACATGTTAAATCGTAACTCCTTCAAGACCTTAGGAAAGACGTATTTGCCTGCCATTTCAGCTTGAATTGTGAATTTCGAGGTTTGTTGAACTGTCACGACGACCAATCAATTCCGTATAAATTGTGTCAAATCATTACGCAGTTATGTCATATTTACATTATTTTTAGTCCAGTGAATAATTTAGGGTATAACGTGCTGTCCTAGCTGACTATGGTGCACACCGTACACAACCATCACTTCTCCGTATTCTCCGCGTATTCACGACCTTCGTACACTCACTCTCCAATCCCTAAATCAAATCTCATTATGGCTGCTCGCGGTGTAAACGGATTCCAGAAGTTCATGCAATCAGAGACTGGTCCCAAGACCATCCATTTCTGGGTACGTTGTTCTACTTTATTTAGTCAATTTGTACTAATTAAAATACAGGCTCCGGTCATGAAAGTCCGTCGTTATTCATTATCGTGTCTGTCAATTTAGTACTAATAATTTAAAGTGGGCTCTCGTGTTTGCTGGTATTAGTGACTTGCAACGTCCGGTTGAATCTCTTTCTGGAACGCAACAGCTGGGTCCGTTTTCTTTTTGTTTGTTTTATGGCTTCTGCTGACTCTTCTTTCTAGCTCTGTTTGCAACCGGTGCTATCTGGACTAGATGGTGCTTGATCATCAAGCCCAAGAACTACCTGTCTGTTACTCTTTTGTTCGTTCCAATTGATCTTTGTCTAACAAATATAGTCTTGCCAGTGTCAACTTCTTTCTCGGAACAGTCGCAGGTGTCCAGCTCGGCCGTCTCGTCGTGTAAGCATCTCCTATTTCTTCTTTGACATTCACTCATATCTCAGCTACAACCGCTCGATGGGAAAAACTTACCCCGAGACCTTCCAGGCCCTGTTCGCAGCCAACACTCCCAAGGTCGCCGCCATCAAGGCTCCATCCGCATAGACAGATCTCCCGACGGATACTTTGGCTGGATAGAAGTATCACAATGGTTTTTGGCAGGAACGCAAATGTAGATCTGGTATTTTTCGTAAACGGTGTTTTGCAGGCAAAGTTAGTGAAAATAGAAAATTTATTATCATTACATATTCATTCCCGTCGAAAGCTACAAATAAATAGTAGCATCAAACTTATAGCTCCTCAAGGTAAGCAACAACATCACCTGCCTCGACAAAGTCACCGCTCCGGTGCACAATTGAAATAACTTTTCCTTCCGACGGTGCGTTGACAACCATTTCGGTCTTCATGGCCTCGACCACAATAATGCCGTCGCCCTTCTTGACCACATCGCCGACCTTGACAAGGTCTTTCCAGAACCTGCCGGCAACTTCTCCGTACACCGGCACAGCGTTTTCCGGAATCTCGCTCTCGGCCCCACGATCGTCCTGCTCAGCTGCTTGCAACTCGGCGTTTGAAACCTGAATCAACTGAGCAATCTCCTCGGTGCCTTCCCTCTGCTTGCGCGAGTACTCGGCAAGCTCCTCGCCGTTCGCGACAAGCCATTTGTGGTACTCGCCGTAGTCAAACACACCATCCTCGATATCAATCTTATACCGTCCGTGGTTCACTTCCTGCGTGATCTCGGCCAGCTCGGCTTCGGTCACAGGGTAGTACTCGACCCGATCGTAAATATCCAATAACCATGGTCGGTCCTGCTGGCCTAGCGTAAGCTTATCCCATATGGGAATCGTGCGACCGACAAGCTGGTACCCACCAGGTGAGTCCATCGTGTAGATACACATGTACATGCCACCGATTCCGACCGTACCGTTCGGCGTGAACGTCCGGGACGGGTTATATTTTGTTCCCAGCAATCTGTGCCGGGGATCCAGCGGCACCGCACATGGTGCGCCCAAAAACACGTCTCCAAGTCCAAGAACAAGGAACTTGGCATCGTACAGAATTCGGCGAATAATCTCACGATCATCAAGATGGTTGACTTCGGCCAAGAAATCAACGTTGTTGGGCAACCACGGTGCAGAGTTTCGAATTGTCTCTTTGTATCGGTCGACGGCGGCCAACGTGGCTGAGTCTTCGAACGCAAGCGGCAGACGGATCACACGCGACTTGACTTGCCAGTTGTCGCTCAACACCAACTGAGACTCGTACGAAACGAGCTCCTTGATCAGATCTGTCTGAGAAACTTCGTAACCATTGTACTGTATCAGGACCGATCGCACACCGGGTGACATCTCGACAATTCCCTTCGTTTGGCGTTCCTTGACAAGCTCAGACAACTGGTAGACACGGTACGACAGACGGAGGTCGAGAACGTTCTCGCCGTACTCGACCAGCAAAAAGCGATCACCGGCTTGACGAAACACGACCTTTGGCATCGTTGACGTTTCAGGACTCTCAAAAACAATCGGGCTCTCGAGTGGACGCTCGGTCGGGGACTGAATAACTGTTCCATTGGCCTACTCCGATTAGCTTTAGTCGCTCACAATACCAAATAAAACATACAGTAGCGACGTTCATATCCTGAGCCCGCTTCAAGGCAATGGCGTCGTCAAACGTAATCATCTTAAACTTAATCATGTCACCTGGCTTAAGTTGTCCAACCTTCCACATCTCAGCCTCGGCAACCGTCACCGGGCACACAAAACCTCCCAAACTGGGACCATCGCATGTTAAAATTACAGGCTCGTCTCCAGTAAAATTAATAGCGCCTAAAGCGTACACGCAATCGTGCACGTTCGAAGGATGCAATCCAGCTTCACCGCCATCGGCACGAGCCCACTCGGGCTTCGGACCAATCAGTCGCACACCAAACCGGTTGGAGTTATAGTGCACCTTCCACTCAGACGCGAGGAAGTTCTCGATCGACTTTGGGGTGAAAAAATCTGGCGCACCATGAGGTCCAGATAAAACGCCAATCTCCCACAACTTGGGGTACACAGGAATCAAGCTCTTGTCCGCAGATTTTGGCTCAGCAACCGGCGCCGGGATCGAGCACGAATTGAGCTCAGGCTGGCCCAAAAACAGAACATCACCAAACTTCAACACACGACCGTTATAACCACCCATGTTTCCGAGTGCAAACGTAGAGCGCGAACCCAAATACTCGGGCACGTCCAGTCCGCCGCGAATACCAATGTACGACCGGGAACCTGTCGCGATCTTGCCGACCGTCAAGACCTGGCCTTGCTTGACAGGCACGGGCTCCCACATGGGAACAGCTTCACCGTCAATAGTGACCGGGGCCTGACCACCTGTAACTGCAATCACAGTATCGCAGTGGAACGTCATCGAGGGGCCCATCAGAGTGCATTCGATTGCAGGCGCTTTCTTATCATTTCCAACAATCGTGTTGGCAAGACGGAAAGCATAGTCATCCATGGGTCCCGAAGGCGGCACACCAATATGCCACAACTTGATACGACCAGGATAGTCTTGAACAGTAGTGTAAGATCCAGGAGCAAGAAGCTCGATAGCCTTGGCATTGTATTCCCACGAGTCGAGCAACCGGGTCGAAACGGCGCCAGTTGCAAACAACTCAGACGACGCAATTGACCGCAAATAGTCAATGTTGGTCACGATTCCAGATACGACAGTTGACTCCAAGGCGTCTACCAATTTCGCAAGTGCTTCGGCACGGTTCTCGCCGTACACGATGATCTTTGCCAACAACGGGTCAAACGACGTAGTGATGTCGGTACCTTTGGAAATCCAGGTGTCGACACGAACACCTTCAGGAAACTCGACTTCAATCAGCTGACCAGGCGAAGGCAAGAAATCCTTGACTGGGTTCTCGGCGTACAGACGAGCCTCCATAGATGCACCCTTAATGTTCAAAGCCTCTTTGTCAAACTTGGGAGGAGTATTTGCAGCAATGAGCAACATCCACTCGACCAAGTCAAGACCGGTGCACATCTCGGTGACCGGGTGCTCGACCTGCAGCCGGGTGTTGACTTCCAAGAAGTAAAAGTCGTCACGTTGGTGATCGTAGATGAACTCAACTGTACCGGCACATTTGTAGTTCATGGTCCGAGCCAAGCTCTCGGCGGCCTCAATCATGCGGGCTCTAGTAGCCGCAGGCAAGTTTGGTGCCGGGGTCTCTTCGATAATCTTTTGATTTCGTCGCTGCAGAGAACAGTCACGTTCACCCAAAGCGATGGCGCCGCCGAAACCGTCGCCAAACATCTGAATCTCAACGTGACGAGCGTTCTCAACGTAACGCTCCAAGAACACGCTCGAGTCATTGAAGTACTGCTGACCCATTCGCCGAACGGTGGCGTATGCTTTCTCGAGTTCCTCTCGGCTTGCGCAGCGCTGGAGACCAATGCCACCACCACCAGCACTACTCTTCAACATGACTGGGTACCCGATCCTGTCACCAGTCTCAAGGGCTTCCTCGACGGTCTCCAGAAGTCCTGATCCAGGCACAAGCGGGACATTGGCACGCATCGCAATCTCTCTTGCAGAGTGCTTCAAACCAAGCGATCGAATCGACTCGGCAGATGGTCCAACAAAAACAATTCCTTCCTTCTCACAAGTCTCACTAAAATCAGCGTTCTCCGACAAAAATCCGTAACCGGGAATAATAGCCTGTGCGCCAGTCTGTTTAGCAGCAGCAATAATTTTGTCAACTCTGAGGTACGTGTCGGCTGCAGTCTCGCCCTCAAGCGACACGGCGTCGTCGGCGTTCAACACATGAGGTGAAAATCTGTCAGGCTCAGCAAAAACAGCAATCGACTTGATTCCCAGCTTTTTGAGTGTCTTGATGATACGGACCGCAATTTCACCACGGTTTGCAACCAGTACGGTATCAAACGGCTTTTTGTTAACAGTCTTCTTCATGTCAGCAATGTATCCTCTCCAACCGCCAAACTTGGTGACATCTTTGGCGCCTTCAAATCCAATTTCCTCGCACACAAAGCCCTTGACCCAATGGCCGTTCTCAAGCTCGACAGAGCCGATTGCGAGTGGGGCAGGGACCTGTTTGATGAATGCACCGAATTTGTCGACGTCAATGTCGTATACTTCGAGTTCGATCTTCTCGCCAACAAGCTCAGGGTGTCCGGGTGTGATGCGGCGGAGACCGGGCTTGGGTGGCGTAGTGTTTTGCAGATGGTAAAGTCTGTAATCCGGTGAAGTTGAAGTCTTGAACGCAAGCGTGGCATCAAGCTCGGACAACTGCCAGTTTAGGGGTAGTCCAGACAAATGAGCACCAACGACGGCAAGCTGCATCTTGCCAACGTTCTTGGGCACGGACGGGATTCCAGCAATGACTTTGTCGTCAACACCAGCCTTAGTGTAGATCTGAGTGTTTCCAATCCTGCGAGATGATTGTCCGAGGAAAGTTTGCGCTAAGTCAAGCAGAGCGTAGTCGTTGAAGGTTCGTGAAATCAAAGTGACGCCGAACGGCAGACCGTCATCACGGAAACCGGCAGGAATGGCTAGAGCAGACATGTCGGCAAAGTTAACAAAGTTGGTGTACGTTCCCTGGCGAGAGTTGACAATAACAGGCTCAGCTGCAAGCTCCTCGAATGAAGGGTTGAGAGGTGCAGTGGGGACAATGAATCCATCAAAGTCGGCGAACTGCTTTTCAATTGCTCGCTCGAGATCTTTGCGAAGATATTCATAAGTGAACAAATCAGCGGCAGTAAAATTCTCAGCTTTCTTGACAATTCCAAGAACAACAGGGTCAATTGCCTCTGGGTTAGTCTTGATCAGGTCGGCAATGACAGTGTATCGTTCAGCCACCCAAGGGCCTTCGTACAAGCAAGCAGCAAGCTTGTACAAGACACTGAAGTCCTGCTTCACAATCTCGACACCGAGAGCAGCAAACTTTTCAAGAGCAGCCTGGTACAAAATTGGGTTCTTCTTCTCATCATAGAAGATAGGTTCATCGGGCACAGCAAAGCGCGGCTTGGGTCCAAATGAGGTGAGCAAATGGCTTGGAAGAGGACGAGAGTAAGCATCAACAGGATCGTACTGAGCTGCAACCGAGAAGACCAACTGGGCGTCGGGAATAGTGTTGGCAAACACAGAAACACAGTCCAAAGTTCGGCACGCGGGGACAACACCGGTGGCAGAGAACGCACCACGGGTTGGCTTAAGACCAATACAGTTGTTCAACATGGCAGGCACACGACCTGATCCGGCGGTATCAGTTCCTAGCGAGAATGGGACGATACCACGGCCGACAACATTTCCAGATCCGGCCGAAGAACCGCCGGAGACATGCTTGTCAGAGAACGCAGACGGCGTCTTGCCATACGGAGACCGGGCACCAACGAGACCGGTAGCGAACTGGTCAAGATTGGTCTTGCCAACCGGGATAGCACCAGCAGCCTTCAAGACTGCAACAATAGTTGCGTCCTCAGTCGGCTCGTACAGATAAGCCGGGCAAGCAGCAGTCGTGGGAAACAGCTTTGCGTCAATATTGTCCTTGGGAGCAAACGGAACACCGAAAAGTGGGAGATCCTAATTAGGTCAGGTCAGCATGTGATATTTAAATTAATTGAAGGCTATGAACTTATGGCGGGGCTAAATAACAAAAGTATAAGCCCAACACAGAGCATCAATGGCATAAAATCTTCGTAATACAGCATGATATACATACTTTAGGGTCTTTTCCTGACTTCAGCAAGTCATTCCACATTGTCGTGATTTGTTCTGGAGTAGCATACGAGATCCATGCCGGGTCTGATTTTTCAAAAGACGATACAAGATCGATCAGTCTTTGAAGGCCTTCTTCGGGCGTCGACTCAATCTGAGCGTTACGCCATTGTTGAATGGTCCAGCCGATAGTTGGGAGGGCCATTGAGAAATGAACGACTCTAGTCTTGATTCTAATATAGAGGCTACGTTTATTAGATACATATACCGACTTAACACACGGAACATACTTTATTCTAGCTGTTCAAGTCAATTAAAAAAGAACTGACGAAATTCTAAGCAATTTGATTAACTAGAGGTTCAACAAGACTTAAAACGAAAGGAACGAAGAACAGAAACAATTTCCGTCTCTGGGCGAGAATTTGGTCGGTCTCCGTCGAGGAATCCGAATCAAGGTCGGGTCAGATATAATGATAAGGCGCATGAAAGGAGATCCATGGTAGCCGGGTCAGTTGAACGGTATATCGGCTGCCGACTGCGCCGCGCGCCAAGTGGGCTGGGTCTGGATGACTACTTACTTATCGTCGGACATTTGCGATGTTTACCTTTTACCTAAAATAAATAATTTTTTGGTGGGCATAAGAAAAGAAGAGATTTGGATACAAGATACCGCCAATTAAGTGCGGGAATCAGTGGAATCCTGTTTATAACCAAAAGCAGAGAAAGGCAGAGATTTGGTCGTTAAAAGGACGCTGATCTGTCTTGTCTGTTGATGATTTGCACGTCTTATAGAAACTTCTTTAGACCATCTGGGGTAGTCTCACGAATCTCTAGCATTCTCATGTTCATTAGTGGTGATCATCAGTGGTGGCGTTCATTAGACGGGATTTCTATCTGTTCACAAATATAATCTGTCATGACTATGTTACACATCTCATCGTCTATCTGTAGTTGGCTCGGTATAAGAAACTACAGATTGTGAACTCAATTACATGAGTTTTATATCATATCGTGTAAAGTATGATGATCAGAGATCTTTGCTTATTACTGCTGTTTGCCACGATAATTTCGTCGGACACAACACTAATAATCTGTAGCTGATGACATGGGCCACAAGTCAGCTCGTGATCACGATTGGGCCCATGATTCTTACTGGACCACATTTGCGCAAAGATAAAGTTTCTCACTTAAATCTTCAACTCGTGAATACTTACGACTTCCGAGACTTTAGCTAGGTCTAGAGGTTAATTCTCAAAACAGCACATGTCCATTAATGCCCCATCAGCGGAACTACAGGCGCCACCACTTTTTGGGCTTGTATCCAATATTAAGTAGGCGTGGCCTGTCAAAGGCGTATCGTGATTAAGGTACGTACCTGATTTTGAAATCGGCTTCCGCTGATGCCCTCGTATCGTCAAAATTTTACGAAATTCATCCCAATCAACTGTACTTCCAGTGGCTTGTATTTTGCTCGTTTTTGTCTTAAAATTTATCCGTGTCATAGCAGATAAGAACAGACACGCCCAAAACTTTTGTCAGCATTTATCAGTACTGCATTGCTCTGTGTTATTCTGTTATCACTGACGAAGTGTGTATTTATTCATAACAGCCTGCTCATCCCTCATCGTTCGCTGGACGACGGCCCTCGGCTGCCTACGCCATTAAACCAGCCAGGTTGGGCAGTGGCGTTCAGCCGCCCTTGAAAGCAAGGAGCGTTTAGTGCAATTTGAGAAGGCTTCTATGGTGGAAAGAAGCCTCCATGGGGCGGTGTTGCGTTACCGAGTAATACCTAAAATTCTGATCAGGCAAGTCGGTATCTTATCGGATGCCATGGCTAAAACAGAAGTTTATTTTATTTGTGGAGTTGGTCCAAGCAGAAAAGTTTTACATCAAAAGCTAAATCAAAATGAAAGTGGCTACATAACTCTGGCATGAGATGATGATATATCTGTACCAAACTTTGTGAAACCGGAGCTAGTGGTTCATAATTGTTCCGATTTCAATGTTTGAAACAAAATAGTGGCGCTGAACAATCGCTTAACCGGTTCATACAAAATTGGGCTGAACTCATTCATGTAAAATCAATTGGTAGAAAGTCAAGACTGTTAAGCCACTTCTGTCGGCAAACATCCGGAGCTTCATTCAGCATTGCTTCTTATAGCGTAAAAATATTAGGATGCCTGTGCCACGACATGCAGTCCCATGCGGTCGGCGATTGAGTCCTACCCGGGATCAAAACGCAAGCTGGGCTCGGGTTTACTAAAACCGGACTCAAAGCAATAGAGTTTTGCTAGTGCAAGCTTTACGATAGTGGTTAATAAAATGAAACTAGAGCCTGATTGGTCTATTTGATTTAAGATTTGAGTCTAAATTACTGCGACTCAGGCAGGTGTCACAAACGATTGTGGCGTTCATTAAATCCCCTCCGGCATGACTCAACTGTTTTTATCTTGTTCACGACAATTGTATTTAAAATCTGGTTTCGCACCAGCAAATTCCTCGTTTTTAGAGGCGTTCTTCTGTTGTTTTTGATGGTGTTCTATACAAAGCATCGTTTAGTTAGGTTCGAGCGTTATCTGGCCGTGTAGCCGGCCCGTGCTGGAAAATTGATTAGACACTGCCGTGAGAAGAAGCAACACACACATTATTTGTGCGTCCAACAACAAAAGATAGATACGCACGAGCTGCTTAATTATATCTAACCTGTAGACTATGTTTTTATGTTTAGTTCTGCTCAACAGCTAAATGACTGATAAAATGTGGCTTTTTTACATGGGCAAATATTTGCAAATCAAACAAGCAAAGCCAAGTGTAAGATATAAATACAAAGACAAATAAACATTGTAAATTCAGAAGTCAAATGTTGTTTGAACTAATAAAGTAGTACAGCGAACTAAGATGAATGTAACCGGATATGGCAACACTGACCCTGCAGTAACTAAACTTATCGAAGTCTCAGTAGAAAAAAAACTTGATCTAGTCGTGTTATCACTGAGTCAAACCATAAATTAAATCGGTTCAATTATGATGAAAACTTCGGTTGGTTTGTAAGTGGCGTCGGTCCGTCAGCTGCGCCAGTATAGTACAAGACTATACTTAGTCGTACAAGGTGCGGCGCAGTGGCGTTAAATATACGGACGGTGTACAAGGATATTTGGCGAGCAAGGCAAGGAATAAATAATCTTTGTATCTGTGCAAAATTTCAGCATTTTTGCATCTGTCTAACTTGTCTATCTGCGTGGTCAACGAGCAAAAATGTGTCCGAGCGATTAAATGCACAGTCTCTGTTGTCAGGTTGGATGAGGTACCGAGCCCCAGTTTTTTAGGTTTGATATATTTATCTAAGTGACTTTTGTGTCAGAGTTTATCCTCCGCCAAGCCTTCGTATCTCGTGGTACCAATTTGTACTGAGCTTATTGTAGTGCTTAATCAGTAGTGCTTACAAAAACTATCCAGTGACATTCGGTTCCAAAATTTGACGTCGACAGACCCTAGATATATAAAGGCTACCGGTCGCTCTCCCACTACTTTTTTTTGAACCACATCAAATCTTGATAGTCTTTGTGAGCATAGGCTTTCCATCATGTCTAAGACTGTCGATTACGAAGTTACTACCGCTGACGGTGGCAGCTCTGAACTTGCTCCTGCTCCCAGTGGCGGTTTCTGGCACAGACTGTCAGACAGGCTCACTCTTGATACTCTCGATGACAAGCGTCAGGCTAATCATGGTACGCTTTGATTTTTTATAATATTTTTTCTTTCCAAATGCTTACTGGGAAAAGATTTGTTGCCCGTTCCGATTGAGGAGAGAACCTGGAGAGGTTATGATTACGTTACCTACTGGATTTCGGATAATTTCTCCCCATCAGGTTGGCGTAAGGCTGCTTCTCTGATGCAAATTGGTATGTCCTGGCGTCTTGCCTTGGCCAACATTGCCATCTCGGAAGTAGTTATTGCTATTGTTGTTACGGTCAACGGTTATGTTGGTGCCAAATATAACATTCCTTTCTCTATCCAGTCCCGCGCTGCTTTCGGATACTATTTTTCTTACCTCATGATCTTCATGCGTATGGTTGTTGGTACTTTCTGGTACGGTACTTCCGCTTACACCGGTGGTGAGTGCGTTCGCTCGATGCTCAATGCTATCTGGCCTCAGTTCCGAACTCTGCCAAATCACTTGCCTGCATCTGCTCACATCACCACTCAGTTCATGGTCGCTTACTTGTTGTACTTCTTGTCTATGCTTCCCCTTCACTACATCCCCATCAGCAAGATCAGATGGATGTTTACGCTCAAGACTATCACCCTTCCTATTGTTGGATTCGGAATGATGGGCTGGACTATTAAGAACGCGGGTAGTGGTACTAGCTCTTTCTGGCGCCAGGGCAACACCGCTCATGGCACTGCTCTCTCATGGGCTTTCATGCAGGGTGTTTACTCCAACATTGGTGGCTGGGCTACTCTCGCTATCAACTCACCTGATTTCACAAGATACAGCAAGAAGGTTTCCAACTCATACTGGATGGCTATTGCTCTCCCATTCTCTGCTATTCTTGTCGGTTTCTTCGGTATCGTCGGTGCTGGTGGATCCATGCAATTGTTTGGTCAGGTTCTGTGGGATCCTCTTTTGTTTGTTGACCAGTGGACTTCCCGTGGAGGACGTGCTGCCGCTTTCTTCTGCGCTTTCGTTTTCTACTTGTCGCAGGCTTGTGCCAACATTTCTGCCAATTCCATCTCTGCTGCAAATGATTTGACTTGTATGTTCCCTAGATACGTCAACATTCGTCGTGGACAGTACATTGTTTGCATTCTTGGAACCTGGGCTTTCACTCCCTGGAACATTCTTACCTCTGCTACTGCATTCTTGTCTTTCATGTCTGGATACACTATCTGGCTTGCTCCTATTTGCGGTATCTTGGTTTCAGATTTCTTCTTTGTTCACGGACGCAAGTACGATGTTTGGGCCTTGTACGATAAGGACGGTATCTACAGATACAACAGGTACGGAATCAACTGGCGTGCGGCCGTCGCTTTCAATGTCGGATGGGTCCCTCTTCTCCCTGGTTTTATTACCGCGGTCAATCATAAGATCGTTGTTATTAATGGCATGAAGAACCTCTACTACTGTGGATATTTCTACGGATTTGGAGCTTCCATGCTTGTTCACTTCGTTCTGTCATACTTCTGGCCTGCTAAGGAGACCATTCTTGAGCGTGCAGTTTACTGCGACGATGAACTCTTGATTGCTCGTGACATTGAGGAGACTGTCGAATCCGGTTCTGACTCTCTTGCCGAGAAGTCGATCGGTGAGAAGTAGATTTTTGCTTGTGGTTAATCTTTTAATTTTCTATGTAATTTTTTTTTAGATTTGGCGTTTATTTTTAAAGTAGAGTATGTTCAACTATGATTATATGGTTACCGGAAGGATAACAATACAACCCTAATTTTCCCCGGTTTTTGCCCCACATTTTACTCGATCAAGTTCAAGATTTATCACGTCGAGTACTAAAGAGTACTTAAAGTACGACGAGTACAACAAAAACGCTTACCAAGGTCAGATTGTCATTATTGATGTTTGTTTCGTCTGGAACAGAGCCAGTCCTTGAAAGTAGGAGAGTAGCTAAACCACGTCGTGTCATTAGGTCAAAAACAGGGTGTTTGACGTGTTTACGCCGAAAAGTCAAATGCGACGAAACCAAAGCCACTTGTGGAAGTTGTTCGAGGCTTGCTCTTGAATGCCAATGGCGACTGACTGACCGACGGTCAGTCAGTGTAGATGATAGTGATGGTCGGGTGAACCGTGACAGCGGCATGGATTATCACATTGCTCGGCCAGACTCTTCTCAAAGCTCTACGTAAGCAGGTTTTTTAGTGCATGGGAGATATTTTGACATTATAGCCAACGAGTGGAGGACTTCTTCAACTATGCCAGTTTCATGTGGACCGATTCAACAGTTGCGACGCCTTCAGTAGAGCAAAACCCACAACAGCCATATCAGGCACCCTTCACCAACTCTGTGACTGCAAACCAGTCTTTAGAAAGCATATTTGAAGCTTCGACCTCATCTGTAGTTGTGCAGCAGAAGCCAGGACAATCAGAGAAAGGTCTTGATATTAGAGATTCAGTTTTTGGACTGCTCACCTTGCTCAACTCTCCGAGTAACGGATCACCCGAGTATATTGATGCTATTTCTAGATCATCATCTACCGATATATGCGGGGCCACTACAACTGTAAGATCCTCAAAAGAGGAAATAGTGACAGCGTTGGATAACGACAGGACTGTGACTGGCTCATCTGTGTTGCTCAATCACTTTCTAACCAACGTCATACCGTATGCACTTTCTGCTTTTTCGGATAGAAAACTTGCTAACAGTTAGACCAATTATAGTATCAGTCGAGACAGAATCAAAATGGATATCACTGCGTAAAACTCTCATGCTAATGGCGCAATCATCTACGCTTGTGTACAATTCGATACTAGCTTTCTCTGAACTACACTACTATAGACAATCGAACCGAACACCACCGCTCTCCACAGCGAGCGTGTACTATGACAACGCGACACGCGAAGTTGAAGAGATTCTACGAACGTACAAGTCAAACTCAGTTCCGGACCGAACCGTCCTTCGAAACATTTTGTCGGGTCTATTTTTCTTGTCATACGTCGATTTGATTTCGGAACCGGGATGTGAGCGCGTCAATGTGGCAGCGAAACGACTAAAAGACGCGTTTGAGCTCGTGAGGTCATCAAAATATGGGAAAATTTCGGCAATCGATTTTCGGCTACTGTCATGGTTAAGATTATTGGACGAGAGAGCTTACACAGCTGGTAGTGATGGATTGTTCTTGTCCGAGGATTCGCCGACTTTGTACAGCGAAGAGCTTGATAGTGATGAAGGCGATGACGACGTCTCCAAAGATGCCAATCAATCTGGTTTGCAGTCAGCATCTTCAGGCGCAAGCATAACTGAATCGGCCACTAAAATGAAGCCGCAAGGCAAGTTTGTTAAAGATCCTGAAACAGACATCCAAGATATTCTGTACAATCTGATCTTACAGCCCGGAGTTGTATTCTTTCAAAAAGTTCAGTCATTTATGTGCCGAATCACACAAATTGATCGATGGCACCGTTCACGAGGGACAGTGCAGGATGAATTTGAGGTCATGAAGATTGCAGACGATATCACGAAAGACTTGCGAAATCTGTGGGACGCACGACCACCGTTGATGGACCATGCAATCCAGGGCTTCTTAACAGACGCGCACTTGGGTGCCAAACTGGCACAGACTGTAACTTTGAATTTTCGCGTGTACATGTGCAACTACTTTGCTGCGTTTGTGCATTTGCAGCGCGTAGCTTACGTGCAATACCCGAGTACACCAGAAGTCTTGCATGCAGTCAACACTATTTTAGTGACAGCAAAACAGATTGAACAAGGTGATGGGTATTTGACTGCGTCTATGCTTTGGCCTCTTGTCATGTGTGGGTCAGAAATCAAAGATAAGGATGACCGTGTCTGGATTGTCGACAAGTTGAGACAATTAGATAGGATCACTGCAAACGGGAAAATGACTGCCGACGTTCTTGAACATGTCCAAAACATGCAAGATCAGACTGGCCAGAGAGCAGATATACGAGCGGTTATGGTGCAGGTGTATAATAGTGCGTTTGCAATTTTATAGTCAAACCCTGAAATCAATTGTGTCTACTGTTGACGCCTCACATAGTGCGGCTCTTAGTCATTGCATTTACTGCTCGTACTTTGCCAGAATCTCCATTTTCCCATGCATAAACTCTTTACGTTCTTCGGTTTTGATTGAAGGCAAAGGACCTCTAGTTCTAATGGCTGCTGTTGGATAACCTAAATTTGCAGCAACAATGTACTTCGTTCCAGAGATTCCGCCTTTAGCAAAAGCGACTTCGCACTCTGCCACTTCCCGCTGCAACTTCAATGCTTCTTCATGCTTGCCAGACATGTAGAGATAATATAGTTTTACTATTGTTCTTGGAAACAGATTGGCGACTCCAGTGATTGTTCCAGATGCTCCGACAGCAAGGGCGGGGTAAAGCCAGTCGCTTTGGCCTGCAAAGACGGCAAACTTGTCATGTGAAAACTTGCCGCACAGTCGGACGGCTTTCATGATCGTTCCGCATGTGAGTTTAACACCAACGATGTTTGGATGTTCAGCTAACAACGCAATAGTATGGACGTCCATGTCAATTCCCGCCGTAACAGCAGGATAATTGTACAGAATAATCGGTACACGAGAACGGTCAGCAACAAAGTTGAAATAGTTCATAACGTCGTCCAAAGTAAGTGCATAGTGAAAGAATGATGCCGGCAGGAGAAGTGCATAGTCTGCTTTAGTCTGACTTGCAATTGCATCTAGATTATTTAATGTTTCTGTTGTAGATTGACCAGAAGCGCCAACACCTATGTTTATAGATTCAGCAGACCCTCCACACTCAGATCTGACTTGAATTGCGAGATTCACTAGCTTTATTTTCTCGTCAAGAGTCAATGCGACAGATTCACCATTTGTGCCACCAATGACAACTATTTTGTTAGAAAGCTGTAATAAACATAATTATCATTCATCTTACTGCCATGGACTCCAGAATCAAATAGAAAACGGAAATGTTGTTTTTGCACATCGTAATCAATTGGTTGGTCATCGCCATCTTTGAAGAAAGTAAGCGAAGGAACATGAACGCCTTTAGTGATGATTGTAGTAGGAGCGACCATTTTTGTTTAATTGACAATTGACTATTTTCAAAACAAATGAACAAGCTCTAGTTAAGTAGCCATTTGAGTCAATTGTGTTGCGCTACTCAGCAATGAGTTTCGCAAACTTTCGAAATATGGAGAAACCCCGTGATGCGATTACCGACTGCCGATTGCCGACAAGCGATAAACGGTATCACTCATTAACCGAGCAATATGTGTTTTAGATCAAATAAAGTTTATTACATAATAGCGCTAAAACTGTTAAAATAACGAATTAAAAATTTGCCGACGAAAACTCAATACGAAATTACCTTCAATGTGGGGAGATTCAGGGGTCACGCCGCTTCTCCTGTTACCCCGCGTTTTTTTTTCAGGACATTGTCCTTTAAGAGCTATGCGATGTGAGCCGTTCCATTGTTGTATATAAATATTGATCCAGATCTTCGCCTTAATGATCAACGGCTAACTCACAAAATGAAGATTTTTGATAAACTAGTGCCTTCTGCTACCAAGCTTGATCCTCCTCAGATTTATAATCGTAAGCTTGCATTCGCGGTCTTTTCAGCTGCAATGACTGGCTCGTTGTTTGGTTTCGATACTGGAAATATTGGTGGAATTATTGTACTTGATTCATTTAAGCATACGTTTGGCTTAAATGTTGACGGTCCAAACGCCTATCAAGGTAAAAGCATTTGGGTTCCGATAAAACTCCAAGCTAAGAAATCTAGCACCTACTCTGTCTGCAAACATCGTAACTACTCTTCAGGCTGGATGCATTCTTGGTGCCGCAACCGTCGGATGGTGCGCAGACAAATTTGGAAGACAAAAAGTAATGTTATTTCATGGTGTCCTGTTCTTATTTGGAGTCGCTCTTCAATGCATCGCAAACTTAAGCACTCTCTATGCAGGTCGTGTGTTTTCAGGTATCGCTACTGGCGCATGTTCAGTCCTGGGTCCAATGTACATTTCTGAAAATGCTCCTAAAAACTTGCGCGGTTCACTCGCTGTGTGCTTTAACATGACCATTCTCGTCTGTTTGACAATTGCCTTTTGGATTAATGTACGATGAGTATCCATTTACTTCGCCTGAGAAGTCTAACAAAATTAGTATGGGGTTTCAAAATGGACTGGCCCTTTGACCGATGCTCAATGGCGCGTCCCAATGGCCATGCAGTTTGTTCCAGGAGGAGTCCTCGTTCTTGGTATGTTGTTTCAAAAAGAGTCGCCGCGATTTTTAGTCCGCAAAAACAAACTTGATGAAGCCAAGTCGGTTTTATGTAGAATTCGTCAACTTCCTGAAGATCACGACTACATCAAAATCGAGTTTGCAGAAATGGTTACCCAGGTCAACGAAGAACTCGAAGCGGTTGGCACCAAGAGCGCGTTTGCTCTCATGCAAGAAGTTTACAAAACTCCAAGTATCAGGCGACGATACTTGCTGTCAGTAAGTCTTCAAATATTTCAGCAGACAACTGGCACAAACGCAATTAATTATTATGCTTCGTCAATCTTTGCTTCGGTCGGAGTATCAGGTACTTCGCAATCGCTTTTCACCACCGGGATCTATGGTATTGTCAAAGTCGTAACCACGGCCGTGTATGTGCTTTTCATTGTCGACAGAGTCGGTCGTCGCAAACCCTTAATGGCAGGCTCGATTATCCAGGCAATTTCACTGCTGTATCTAGCCATATTTGTGAAGGTCAAGAACCCGCAGCCACACGATGCGATGTCTGGTGGCGGCTATGTTGCTGTCCTGTTCATTTATATTTACGCTTTCGGTTGGAGTTTTGGCCTGTCACCAATTCCCTGGCTTGTTGCGTCTGAGATCTTTCCTACTCGTGTGCGTGGATTCTGCATGTCCAGCACGCTTGCGCTCCAGTGGCTGTTCAACTTTGCAATCACCCGTGCGACCCCGTACATGATGCTGAACATGGATAAGTGGGGCGCGTACTTGTTCTTCAGTCTTTGCACATTTATCTCTGTTGTATGGACCTTCTTTTTCTTTCCCGAGCTCAAAGGCCGCTCCCTTGAATCGATGGACGATCTGTTTGAGCACAAATGGAGTGAAATGCGAAAATATGCGTATCCGAAAGCAAACGAGACCATACGTCGCGACGTCGCATTGTCGACTATCGATATGGCTAAGCTTGACACGAAACATGTGGAAGAAATCTGAGAACTGCTAAATGTTACGAAAAAAATGTATTAAGTAATTTTATTTAATCAAACAGAGAACTATCCATTTCCATACTATACACTTACTGGCGTTCCTCAAAAGGCTTAGCAAGAAAAGCCGAGATCTGGTCGTTGATGTACTTGTTCTCGCCCTTGGTGCCGGCACCACCGCCAGCAATATGGCCCCAAACGGTTTCAATGATGGCAAGGGTTCCCTTCTTCAGGCTCTTGACTTCCTCGACCGAAGCCTCCCATCTAAAGTACTGATCAGTTCTGGAAGGCATAACGAGAACTTCGGCCTTGATGGCGGCTAAAGCCTTAGAGAGATCTCCGTCGTAGTAGATGGAGATATCACCTTCCTGCCAGGTGACAGCCATCTGGACCAAGTCACGAGCATCCCAGGTGGTCAAACGTCCTTCCCAATCCTTCATCAGGTACTCCTCAGCCGAGGCGTAGCCAGCCTCTTTCCATGCCTCGGTCTCGAACCATTCGTAAGACAAGGCCCAGTTAGAGTAAACACGGCCGAAAGCCTTGCAGCCAATGACGACAGGTTCAGTGTAGGTGTTGGCAGCAAAGTCAGATGAAGCTTGAACAGTTGCCTTGACACCTTCAAGGAAATTCCAATTGAATCCCGAGGTCTTGGCCGATGACGCAACGGGAACAATCTTCTCGACATGGTCGGGGTAGAGGGTGGCGAAGTGGTAAGCCTGCTGTCCACCCATGGAGTATCCCATGTAAGCGAATAGCTTCTCAACACCGAGTGACTTCATGAGCTGGAACTGGGCATTGATGTTGTCTTCGTACACGGTCTTGGGGAAGTTGGCACCATCGAACGGAGCAGGCTGTGTGCTAGGGGATGACGATTCTGAACCACCAAACAGACCAACGACAATGACGAAGTACTTCTTAGGTGAAACAGCATCCTCATCGCCGTAGACCATGTTCATGGTGCCGGCCAGCCGACCAGTGTAGCATGAGGGGATCATGACTGCAGGGTTCTTAGGGTCACCGAGTGTGAAGTACTTGAGGAAGGCGGGAAGAGTGACACCGCACTTGAGCTTTAGCTCGAGATCAAACTGTTTAATATCTGGCATATTCAGTGTGTCAATTGAAGTTCTTCTAGGGCCAGTTGAGAGATGAAGAGCACTGCTTGCGGGTGTAGGACTTGACTATATAACCCTCCTCCGAGCTTTTACTGAGCCAATTGTAGTCGTCGTCTGACACGTGAATTGAGTTTGGCTTATCAAAGCCGATAAGCTGTCAATTCTACGTACTTTGAGTCATTACGTACTTTACAGCACTAACATTTTCTCCATCTTTTGTGGCGTTCAATCTTTTGTATAGCCCTTTGTTCACGCGTATTATTTGTGCTGGTCTGTACTGTATGGCAGAAGCACTGATTGTAAACACTACCATCTCCTTTTCCTACATCTAATGCTCTTTGTTCTTGTGCCTATATCGACCAGAGCGCAATTACCTTCCACATCAAGACACTTCGTATAATTCTTGTAAAAGAACAGACCACCACCGCCACCACAACAGGTCTAATTCCGACATCTTTCTGTTCGCGCACTCAACCAATCCAAACTTCATTTAAGTACACTTACATTTGGATCCCGCGTCAGAAGTACGTCACATTATAGCTAGCCCCATTAAAGTATTTTAAACTGGATATCCTATCTTACAAAAACAACGATACATTCTCACATGAATTAATACTCCTCAATCACTGCGGTCGGATCCTTCCTAATAGAAAGATCTGTAAAATCGAGATTGTTTTCAATATCAAGTCCTTTCTCGTTTGCAAGATGTAACAAGCAAATAAAGCAAAAACTTGTAGAAATATCTGCCATTGCTTTCACAGGATACATCTTTTTCAAACTATTAACAATATCTGAAAAACACTTTTGCTCTCCCTCGTCTTGAGCCAACTGTTTAGACCTGGCTTTTTCGAACGATGGAGTTGTAGTTGGCTCGTAATCCAGCGAGGACCATAAGTTATCTTTCAGCCGCTTGACGTCAACTTTCTTCGCTACTCGAGCGTAGTTCACATACTCAGTCTTAAATTTGCGACTACCGTCTAACACTAACTGACTGCCAAACTCGAACTCTTCTTGAGCTTCTTCATGTCGAATGACAGTAGTTAAGTTGCCAACGACCGCTGCGTCAGCTGCGGTAAAATTGCTTTGGCCATCTGCTGCGATCTCAGTAGTAGAAAACTCAAGACTTTCATTTGCTGACACGAACGAGTCTTCCCCGTCAGTACTCTTATTCAACGCATCATCATTAAAAAAATCAGCATCGTAAGTTTGAGGCACAGGCTTGTCAAGAATGTCATTGTCAAGGGGCCGGTCATATGGAATATATCCGTCGTCTTCAAACGCTTCGGTATCCAGAAGAGGATTGCTTTCATAAGCAGATTGGCCTATTGCCATCGCCTCGCCTGGCTTGGGAAATCGTAACTGTTCTAGTTGCTTAAATTGCCGTGTAAACTGCTTTGAGTTTATGGTTACTTCATCCTCCAGCAGATTTCTTGATTCTGATCGCCATTGTGTACGCGGGAGCAGCATAGTACTGGGAACTCCTTGTTCAAACAAGGTGTCTTCGTCAACTTCATCGTCCTCATGATAGAAATCAATTATCATTTCTTCTTTCTTCTTTCGTTCCTTCGCTAATCCCGTCTTTTTGGATCCTGTGGTATCTTTCTTCGTTTTCTGAATCTTCCAGTGCTCCAACCCAGCATTGCCAGTGTTGCGGTTCTCGTTGAAGTATGACATAATTTCTCCTTCTTCATCTCCAGCGTTGGCATTTGCAAACTGTAGCATATACGCGCGCAGATTCTGTCCCTGCCCAATTTCCATATCGTCATCCTCATCATCCAGGTCATTGTCCATGACAATCCCGTCATCAAATTCTGGCACTTCTGAACCGGCTCGAAGGTTTGACAACCACATGTCACCACCATTGCCGAATTCTTCTTTGACAGACATGTTGTCGTCATCGGGCTCGTATGCGTCCATATCATAGTATCTTTCTGGAGTAGCAGATCGGCCCGCAGTCTCGGTTAGTTCTGCAACGTCATCGTCATATGCCGTTAAAAATGAGATATTTAACGGGACCGCATCAGGGTCGGCCGGAAACTCGAAGTTCTTTAGAGATGGACTAATAAACTTGTCGTCTAAATTGTTCATGGCATCACCAAAATGGCGATCTTAATACCTTAGTCAGTGTATTTAAAAACTTGTATTATTCGCGTACCTCGCAAAGCGTCAAGATCAAGTTCCTTTATGGGCTCGTTAACGATTTCGGTGCTCTCCTCCAAATTCACTTTAGCTTCTTCGCTAGTGTCAAATACTACACGACCAGTGTTATCAATTGCCAAATGGTTCAGTAGTAATCCCTTCGCTCCGCCTTCATCAAAATCAGCCGATGCCTTTTTGAAAAGCGGGTCGACCAAAAACTCCAAATCTAGCTTCTTTTGCTGAATAGCACTAAAGTCCTTTGCTAGCGTTGCCTCTGACCGGATTCTTCGTTTTGACTTCTTCGTCTTGCTACTGTCATCATCATCATCATCGTCGTCGTCGGCGTCCGCATTCTCGTCATCATCATTTGTAGAGCTTCTTCGCGATTTTGAATCGTTTTCCGCTAATCCACTTAGCAGCTTTCCGGTCTCGGTAGCCACAGAATCGATTCTTGACGAGTAAATCTTGACGCAGCCGTCCAAAGTACACGACGCTTTCTGAAAGTTGATACCGTCACCTTCTTTAAGTAGAGACATATCGTGAAAGTAGTCAATCAACGCAAAGTTCCATGAATTTGTAGCGTTGATTTTCTAGATTGATTAGCTCTGATACATCGAAGATGTACTAAAAATCATACATTATCTGTAGCCAGCTTCATCCACTCGTCAAAGTTCGACAAGTTTGGTACTTTGACAGTGGAGCTGCTGTGATCGTCTCCATATGGCTCTCGGCGTGTTGTCGCAGCAGCCGACAGAAGATTTTTATTAATATCGTTCACCGCATTTCTCTTATTTGTGATTCGCGTCATTTTTTCTGAACGATCGTCGTTCAACATTGGCGTGCTAGCAGCAGTTGAAACGCGCGATGACTTTGAGGGCGACATTGAATGCTGCCGATTAAGCATTTTTTTGGACCGCCGAGGCGTATTAGACACTCCATCCGCAATCTGAAATGATTGTCTAGGCATGTCTGTGTAATATGCAGTGTTGAGTTTGAAAAAAGATTTGGAATGTACGAACAGGACGCGAGTACTGGGAATTTCTTGTTGTCTTCGATGTTGTCGTCGTTGGCATGGCAACTGTCACGTGACTACGCCCTTGTAATCGCAACCTAGAACAACAGTACTTTTACGCGTAAGCAGAGCCTGATACTAAAAAGACTGATTAACGCGTTAAAAATGAATTGAAGGACAAAAATCATTAGAAATTAAATGGACTGATTATTGTGCAAAAGCAGTTGTAGCATATTCATTGCACTATTTTGCGTTTATTCCATATAAAACATATTTGGCTTTATTTATGTATATATAATCCGGGTAAGTAAAATGTGGTTGATACATGATCGTCCAAAAGTTACGTCGTCGCGTCAATTCCAAGACTCGTTTGGATAGCATGACAATTTCATGGTATTCAACTGTTGACTTTAGAGTATTTCTTTTGCATTATTAGAACTGCTCTAATAGACGCACAATAATCATCGAAAGTTTGTGAAGCAAGAACTCTTGCCATTGCGACTTGCTTGCTCTGACGCCAATTGTATTGTTGACGCGCCCTGAGACCTGTATAAAGTCAGCTTACAACAACCTCAACATGAGATTTGTCTGGTATTCAAGACTTGTGGTTTTATGCTTCATTACTGTGTTGATTGTACTGTTCACTATTTTTGGGCAAGACGGAACTGCAAAAGTCAGCAATGATGGTAAACCTGTGTTATATTCGAGTCCAGTCACGAAGATGCGGCAGACCCCGCTGGAGCTACTGTCTTTTGAAGTTGCTGAGAACGGATTAGATGTATATTAATACTTTTGTTTCGCTTTTGCTCAAGTTACTAACAAATTAGTGTGGGGACGTCCTACGTGCAAGCAACAAATGTGCGTTTGTAAAGCAATACTGCGGGGAAGACAATGTTGGTTTTTTCAACTATCTTGAATTATACTATTGTGCCTTCGCAGATGCCAAATTTATTGCGTTTGTTATTATTGCTCTTACTCTCATCGCCGTCTTCACGACCATTGGAATTACAGCTAGTGACTTTTTGTGTCCAAATCTTGGGACCATATCTGATCTACTGGGAATGTCTGAGAGTTTGGCAGGGGTGACGTTTCTGGCTCTCGGAAATGGCTCACCGGACGTATTTAGTACATACGCTGCTATGAAATCTGGTAGTGGGTCACTTGCTGTCGGTGAATTGATTGGCGCAGCTTCATTTATTACGTCTGTGGTCGCAGGATCAATGGCGATAATTTGTCCGTTCACGGTTGCCTACGGTTCATTTTTACGTGACTTGACATTTTTCACTGTAGCGGTTGCATTTGCAATGTACTGTCTACAAGATGGCCGAATCATGCGCTGGGAGTGCATCGCCATGGTCGCACTTTATCTTGTCTATGTCGCATTTGTCGTGACCTGGCATTGGTTTCTCACCCGGTACGATAAAACCCAGCATGAAATGCCACCTTCGTTGCAGCACTCAAGTTCTGATTCAAGTGTGGAGTCTCTTAATCCTCCGTCATACTACTCCGACGTTGTCAATAGTGCTGGGTTTGATCAAGACGATGCAGAAACTGCGCCTTTGTTGGGAACTGTCTCACATACTCCGTCTAGCATTGACATAAAACATGCTGTGGAGCGTTATCAGTTTCGAGCCCTCCAAGAAGGAAGATATGGTGAAATCACGCAGGCAATGAAACTTCAGCGACCGTGGCATAATGATCAAGGTGGATATGGATACGGAGAATCTCCCAATTTGGCGTCATCTGTACCGATTAGACCATCGCTAATCGGCGCTCTTGAGCTACGATCGGCTGTTCGACGAGGACTGAGGACATTGGACAATGATCTTGGTTTTCGCCATGGTCGGTCTGCAAGTCAAGGTATACCCAGCCGCCCGGTTGATGACTCGTACAATCCTCCAAAATCAAGAAGTCATTACCATCGTCACACTCGCTCTCACAGCCAGCGTCATGCTCATAGATTTAGTGTTGATCGAACACTTGAGTACGCTCCACTTAGCATAGCGGCCCGGTTCCAGCAAGAGAATCGTGGTCATAAATTTAGATCCCACTCAGCAACTGACATCGAGGATCTAGCTTACTACAGTGAAGGAAGTCGAGCCCCTTCACGTACATCATCGATTGTATCAGACCAGTCACAAGGTGGACAGTCACACGCGCAGTCATCTTACCAAGCACGCCGAGATGTGCCACAGCTCCTATTACCGGACAGTATAAAACCGACTCCGTTGCAAAGTCCGACACTATCACTTGCGTCGCAGAGCTCAGCTTATCCAGTCAGGCAGTCGTCTCTGGCGAGTTCTGTTGCGGGCAGGAAGAGGTCAGATTCGACAAATACTGCGAGCTCGTCTCGGACGGTTTCTCATCAAACCCGAACGGGCCGCACTCAACATATGCGTAATAAGAGCAGTTTGAGCCGGCAGCCACGGTCACCGTCACCGTACGACCGATTTTTGGCTTTTCAGCCCACGACTCTGCCAGTACAGCCTGAGATCCCACAAGGAGCGAGCACATTACAGGAACATGATTTAATCTCGTTACATGATGCCGACAGTCATACTGCAGAAACTCTTTCCTCGATGTCTCCGACGTCAAATTATTTGCAGTTGCCAATGGATGATCACAATGAAGAGTCGTATTCCGAGATTTCAGATCTCACGTCTACAAATTCTTTTGGTAGCACGGCTGCTCCGTGGCCATTCTGTTGTTTTCTCAGGCCATATGACTTGACAAAGACGCTGATGCCTACAATTGACAGATTGCACGAGAAGACACCGTTGAACAAGTTTATCAGTATAATAGCGGTTCCAAGCGTGTTTTTGCTTACAATTACTATTCCAGTGATTGAAGTTGAACGGATTGAATCAGAACTAGTGTCAGTTGAACCCGATGTTCCCGAGCTTCAATTAGAAAGCGATGGCACCATGTTCCACGATCATCCGGTTGAACACGCCGGCACTTTAAGCAAGACTGATGATCCTTTCGTAGTTGGACAAACCCGATTCAAAGGCTGGAACAAATGGCTGACATGCGTACAATGTATTTGTGCGCCAATGAGTGTTTTGCTTGTAAACTGGTATGATTCAGAGAACTTGCTTAATCACTCGATGATTGTTATGCTAGGCAGTCTATTTGCTTTGCTGGGTATCATGTACTTTACAGATGCGCACCACCCTCCGGTTAAGCTGCTGCCAATTATGTGTTTTGTTGGTTTTCTAGTCAGCATTTCTTGGATCTCGGCCATTGCAGTGGAGGCAGTTGGTATTCTGAAGGCGTACGGTGTCATTTTCGGTATCAGTGATGCTATTCTTGGATTGACTGTTTTTGCATTAGGCAATTCGCTTGGTGACTTTGTTTCCAACATCACTGTGGCCAAGATGGGCTATCCTATGATGGCAATTTCGGCCTGCTTTGGCAGTCCAATGCTTAATATTTTGATTGGCATCGGCACATCTGGTATATTATTGCTCCCACGCAACGCAGGTTTAGCTGATGACGGTTACGAACTTGAAATTGCAACGTCGCTAATTATTTCCGCTGCGACATTGTTTGTCACTTTGCTTCTTTTCTTGACTTGCGTCCCTCTCAATGGATGGCGCATGACTCGCGGCATTGGAATCACCAGTGTGTCCATTTGGGTCATTGGCACTGCGATTAATGTTGGACTCGAGATCATGCACAACACGTCTTGACATGTTAAGTTTTTTTATGTTGTCTTCATAATTTTTTCTGCTACGAAATTCTTGATTGCGAGGTTTGGCTGTTATGCCACCTAGTGTCAACCGACATGTTTCATTATAGGACTGTTGAGTTTTGGATTCATATTTTGGGTCAAAGGGGCTTCTAGCTGCCATCATAGTATAAAGCTTTTTAATTTACGTGAAATTTATACAAGAGACAAATTTTGGCAGCCAGTCCTACGTACAGAATCGTACGCTTCTCTTAGGTTTAATTCCTAATTGGCCTCTTTAACGAGTCTTAACAGATGATAGCTTTTGTAGATCTGCCCTAACCCTCGTATTTTATTTTAGAGGAAAAAAATAATAAAAAATTTAGCTTCCTCACCAGGGGTCGAACCTGGAATCTCCCGCTCGCAACCGAATTTACTCAGCTTCGTAGGCGGACGCCTTGCCATTGGGCCATAAGGAACAAGCGTTACTTTGTGAGAAGCTGAAAAAAGTTCTGGCTTAATTTAATATATAGCCATTGTCAGGGTTAGGCTAGTGGTTTTTTGATTTTTAATTTTTATTGCTCTTACGGAATTTTTCTGAATAAGACAAATTTAATTTTTGCATAGAGATAAATGAAATGCATATAGAAAAAAAATAATTTTAATCTAATTCGTAGATTTGGACGAGTTGTGGTAAAATTTGCATTTTGGCGAGGTCCTTGTCGAAACAATTTATAGAAACATCGTCAAATTCAAACTTCGAATCATACATAAATACACCGTCGAGAATGTCAATTTTTCTAGAAAGTGTCGATGCTCTTTGCTACTTTGTTGGTCCATTCTTCCCACAGATTCTTCAGCCAAACCGAAACGGAAGAGACGGTACAGTTTATAATATATTGCATCATGTATTGGCGACAGTACTTTGCTTGCTGGCTTGCTGCATACTGTTTGACGGCGGCGCGCAACTAATATGTTTTCGCGTCAAATCTTCTCTCGAAATTCTGGATTATTTGAAATCGGCTTTATGTGTTGGTTACTCGCTCTTACTTTCAATAAAGCTTTTATTCTCCGTTGGTAGATTGTATGTGCTTGGTTTTGAAGTCTTTAGACAATTGATTGTGCGCGCATCTACTCAGCTTGTGCTTGCGTGGTAGCAAAATCTGTTCTGTGTTTCTGAATACTACGACGCGCATCTAGTAGCATACTGTATTACTTATCTCTGCAAGTCAATATCCTGAAATACTGTATATTTTGTACTCTACCATAATCTTCCTATTCTTTAAAAATGCAATCCGATAACGCCATATCAATAGCCTGAGCCGCTATTTCTTTCCCATGAACATCAACTTGCTTGATTCTTCCGTCTAACTTCGGCGATATGCCACCTTGATCAATTTCATAAGAGGGGTTGTGGCTCAAAATTCCATTCTGCCAAACCTGCAATACTTTCTGTTCAATTAACATGTCCTTTGCCTTTAACATCTCATCACGCTCTGCCACACTGAGCTCATTGCGGTGTAAATGCATCTTGTCGCCAAAATATTTCAGCTTAGATTTCCAACTGTTACTTAGACGCATGTCGTGTGCATGTTCTCGCCACTTGCCAAACAGCTTCATTGACAAAAACCACATTCGCAACATTTGTACAAGGAGCAAACCTTCCTCGTCATTCACAATCTGCCGTTCTGGAGGCACTACTAAAGACGAAAAACCATCTCTGCCATGCAGCATGTAACCTCTAGTCGCACACGAGTACATTTTTTGTAAATCTATCGGGTGTCCTCCTACGGTCACCGATTGAATCCTGGGAGATTTGTCGACACAGTAGGTGTATGTGCACCCGGCAACTTGCAAAAACCTCCCCTCAAGTGCGGGAAGTTTAGAAACTCCGTTTTCTAACGCATCAAGTAGTTCCTGACCTGATATCATAAGTACCACGCACGGATCTTCAAAAGGGAGAGTCAGAACAATGTCCTTCATTCGAATTGGACCAGGCCGGTAAATAATGTCCGATCGAAGTGTGCCCCCGGCAACCAGCGAGACATCAGCATCGTACCAGACTTTAAGAATATCTGCAACAAAATTGCCCATGTTGCTTTCCCTTGACCGCACAGTTTCAAATCTCGCGTCGAGCTCAACTTTCGTGTGTCCAATGATTAAATCTAGTTGCCGGTTCATATCTCCAGAAATGCTTTCAACCAACGCTTGCGTTTGAGAATCTTCTGCAATGTCGGCTGTCAGGTTTCGTCGTTTAATGTCCCATGTCCATTTATTCGTTTGCGAGTCTTTAAAACCTTCAATATAACTCAGCTGGCGAAAATCACAACCACTACACAGCACGTGAACACCATTTTCAATCTTATGCGAATAAAAATGATCATGTCCACCGAGAATTAAATCAAATGTACCGGGTGCAGTAGATCGTGCGAGCTCAAGATCGTTTGGTTCGCGCATGTGGGTCACCGCAATGACAACATCGCAACCCAGTCCGTTGCGCAGCATAGGGGCAATTTCCATTGCCACGTTCTGATAGGGCTTGTACACCAGTCCTTTAGGAAGCGAATTAATCGTGTCTAGCCACTCTCTGCCATATGGTCAGTCCAGACCATATCGGCCAAATCCAAGTACTCACTTTTCTACTAATCCGACAAAACCAATACGAATACCAGCAACCTCCTTAACATAGCATTCAACTCCTTCTGCAATGGGAACATCGTCCAAAAGCACGTTTGCAATCATCCAAGGAAAATCGCATTGTCGTTTGAGTGAGATTAGTTGCTCGACACCAAAATCAAAATCTTAATACATGTCAGCTTCCAATTGCAATGAATGTGATGATCCATCGTACCATGATTACCGTAGCACGCAACATCAACGCCAATGTGATCATTGTTAAGAATTTCAATCATATGTTGCCCTCTGGTAACTGATGATTCGAGAGACGGATTGAAAGCGTCTCCTGAGAAGATTGTAACCAGTTCAGGTGCATCATCATACCGTTCATTGTTACGGTACTCGTTGACAAGCGATACAAATCGAGCTGCACCACCCGGAATATCTGAATCAGGGAACTGAGGTGCGACGTGATATACGTCATTGAAGTGAATGAGTCGTACTGCTGGAGTAGATGTAGGCATAATATTGCCGATCTAAACTAATACTTTGACAATGTGTTATCTAGTTACAATTGTATATGATCTATTAGATGTGATCTACCAGAAATAGACAACTCTTTATATCTGTCTGCCTGGGCTTTGAGATCGAGACACGTTGATTACTCCCAAGAAGCCTCGTCGTATGCCCGGAACAATCCGAACTCAAATTTGTGTGCGGCGTGGGAATCCGTCACGTTACAAGCTCACGCTTTGCAGTCGGTTCATTCGCGCTTAAAATTCATGCGCTCATCTCCTGAAGCTATCGGTTGCTATCAGCAAAATCAGACTGTTCAAGCAAAATGCCTACGCAACTGATTGGTAACTTATAAGAGCAGTTTAAAATAAACGCATATTATCTCCCATTCAAATGCAATATCACAACCAAAATTACTCCCCCCAATTCAACTTTCATGACTAGCCACTCACAAATTGCTGTTCGACGTACTACCCTTTCTGTCCTTCACCGCATATTGCTTTTTCCATGCCCAATACTCTGACAGTCGATTCTGTGCATATGAAGTATAATCAAAATCGATAGTAGAGATCTGCGCTTGAATTGTAGCCCAGATGCCCCTGTACCTCGGTTAGCAACTTTAATATTACTAATTAACGATTAGCACTTACCAGTAGAACCCTGGCATACCCCACCATGCCCAAATCTCATTCATAAGATCGTCTATTTCCTGTTCTGTAACTGTAATACCGTTTTGCTGTACCTCTGAACTGCCTTTTTTGTAATAATGCCCTCCTTCTATATAATGCTTTCCCCATTCTCGCATGACTGGTCCTCCAACTTCTGGGATCAAAGAAACCCTACAGGCAAAACCTTGCCACTCCCTAAAATGATTTGCCAAATCGAAGGCTCGTGGAACTGGCATTGCATACTCATAATCTATAAATGTCACTGGTAAAATTGTCGAAGACTTTGGCATCCAGTTTTCTGGAACCAACACGTTACCGCTTAACAGATCGCAATGAGCAACAACGGTCGGGCCGCCTTTAAACTGAATCTCACTCTGAACCCATTCTAGCTCCCTTGTCAATAATGCTATATTATCTCTCTGCTCTTGTGTGGCTGATGGCAAATTGCTTATCCATTTGGAGCATAGCTGCCATACATCATTTACAATCAAGTCCTCCTCTTCGCCGCTTTGCTCTGCCATTAAAGACCGAATTACGTCTCCGTCTAATACTGTATGCCACCTGGCCAACATACGTGAAACACCTTTAATTAAAATTGGATTACTGAGCTCTTGATAATCAACTGATCTGCCTGGAATGAACCCATAAACCAGTCCATTTCCGAAACGAGCATACAATGGAGGTGCTAGTCCCTGAGAATGAAGATGCATGTGCGTGCAAAATTCACCTATTGATAATTGCGTCAGAATATGGCCCAACAAAGAAAAAAAAACTTACGATTTCTGTCAATAATTGTTCCTGTCCCTCGGCCGTAAGCTCTCACAAGTACGACCATCTCTTGTGGGGTATATGCCTTATGTGTGCACTTCAGCAACTAACAACCAGTCAGTATTTGAATCACGTGCACTTTCCAAAGTAAACTTACGCAGTTTGTTATTCCCCCTGTAAGTGACTCAACATCTATCCTGTCAGTGCTCCATGACGGAAATACGTCTTTTAGAAGTTGTCGCGTGGCATAAGCCTGCGCATCTGTGTCTTGTAGAGAAATTGTAGTGCTAATTATCTTAGGGCCTGTCATGGCTTTTGTGCTGCACTAATTTGAACCAGATGCAAGGTAGTCGCTATAGCCGGAAACAGGTTTATTATACAACCTAAGCACTGCCAATCTTAACTGGTACTTGTTAAATCCACCGAGAGTTGGCCTTGAACACGATAGAGTGCTGGTTGCCATCAGGAGTAGGGTTGATTTCTACTTAAACGTCACGTGCAACACTTCCTATAAGCTACTAGTCACAAAAGTCGTCTTTAATGTGACTCAAGTGCGGTAGTACGCATATTAAATTTTGAACCTTTCACAAAGATACGCTCACTTTCAACAATGTCAATCCCACCAGAGGCACTGCAAAAGGTAATGATTCATGAAGATTAGAAGCATCAATATACTGACACATTCGCAGGTTTTGCAGGAAATTGAGGCTCGCGTAATGCAGTCTCAGATGGAGCTTACCAACGTTCAGCAGCAAATTGCACAAAAGCAACGCGACATCAAACTGACTGATCTCACAATCAAGGAACTGAAAAAAATACCGGCGGATACAGGCGTATGGGAAGGTGTTGGCAAAATGTGCGACTTCGGTCCCGTTTCAGGTGATATTGTGCTACTGATGCTAATTTCGATTTAGGTTTTTGAATGTCCCAGTAATAGAACACATTTCACGATTAGAGAAAAACAAGGTAGACAGTGAAGATCAAGTTCAAGCCATGAACAAAAAACTACACTATCTTGAAACGACATTCATGAACGCGAAGCGAAATATAGATGAGATTCTCGGTGGTGCTCGACTACCATAGTCTACAATGTACATACTTCAACCACATAGTCGCATTGATTACATACAGATCAATACGTAGTGAGAGATAGCTGCACCGATAACGGCAATCGCGCTTTGTAGATGTGATGAGCCCACTTGATGTTTCTTTAACAAACATTTGAAACGACACTACCTCTTAGGTGAGGCGCTTGACGGTATCCTCCCTGGAGAATACTAACGCTATAAATCAAAATAGAGTATGGCAATTGTACTCTTGTTTTGCGAGTCTACATATAGTTGGATACATACAATCAAGAAGTTGTATAGACTGAAATTTATATAACTGAATCTGTAATGCGTAACCCTATCGCAAATTTCCCAACCCGTAAACCTAAATATACCATTTCCATTTTTTGAGTCCCCTGTTTCTTCTGATTTTCCAATCCATTACTGTAAGAGACGTATCATGACGCTCTCACACATTTAGAAAACAGACAGTTATATATGCCCATAATTTACTACACGTAAGCTTAGGTGAACATGGAATCCTCACTGCAATCTAGCTTAAAAAATATCAAACTTACTTGAGGCCTTCTACGTCTTGCGTGCGCATCAGTCACGACAGGTTGCGCAGGAGATAGTTTCAAACTGTATGTGCCATTGTACAGGGTCTTTTAGCTTACGGAGGAAAATACCAGATCCGTACGTCTGGTCAATACAAATCTTATAGATACAGATATATTCAACAACCAAATAGTAAAATGAACACTCTTAATTATACGTCTGGTCAACATAGTTCTTGTAGATGACAAAAATGAATTACAGCATGACCATACCAGCATATATAGGTACAGAGGAACCCTGTCATGGCGGCTACCAGTAGGTCTCGTAGGACCGCGCCTTTACGTTGCAAATCCAAAAACCTACCTTCGGTTGCCCGTACTTTTGATTTCCAAGTTCCAAACTCACCTTCGGTTGCTAGTGTTAGAGTATAAGTCATCTGATAAAACTATTCTCAAGACACTCAGTATGATCTACATTATTATATAGCACAATAATAACTTGATAAACGTAGTTTGATATAACACGTGACATGCGGAGCCGTGTGTTATACTTTTATTGTAGAAGACTGTAGAGGTGGGCTATTTCGGAAGTGTACGTTTGTTTGCCTGTATAGTCTGGTGTATTGTTGATAGATGATTACAAAAAGTTAAACAAATATGTGCGCCTTCGTATTCATCAAGTAGCATCTGTATCGTGTCTGTTGAACAAAAACAGAATTTCGTCTTTGGTCAGTCTGTTGAAATTAAGTTTACCGTCCTTGTTGTCCATGACACCTTTGGCCAGCTCTCGTTTCTGATCTTGCAGCTTCAAAATTCGTTCTTCAACAGTCTCTTCAGCAGTGATTTCATAAACGTCAACATCTCGAGTCTGTCCGATCCGGTGCACTCTGTCGATTGCTTGCTCAGAAATCATTGGGTTCCACCATGGATCAATCAGTATCACTCTTGATGCGCAGGTCAGATTGAGCCCCAATGCACCGCATTTCAGCGAACATAGCAACACAGTTACATTTTGATTGTTCGATAAATTCTCAAGTGACTCGACCCGATGTTGCGAACGCATTGACCCATCATCTTCGCATTTAGTATACTCAGAAGGGTAGGCATCACAATAACTTACATCGTACAAATTCAATGTGCCTTGCTTTCAAAAATGGCTCGATAATGTCAAGCATCGTTGTAAACTGACTAAACACAATTGTTTTCCGTGAAGGTTCTACTTCAAGCAAATCCAGCAAACGCGTAATCTTTGAACTCGGGACTGACGCACTAACACCTTTGGTCACAAATAACGACAGGCAATATTCACAGTATTGTGTACCGGCTTTAGATTGCTCAAGAGTTAGCCTAAAGTCTGTTGTTAGTATGTGAAAGAACCACCGATTGGCAGCACATACTCTGTTTGACAGATAGTACAGCTTTTGATATCCACAGTCATGCTACCGAGAAAATCTGCTAAAGCGTCAATATCGTCAGAAAACTTTGTTGACACCTTTTTGCTGCGCTTCTGCTCAACGACAGGTATTACGGCCTCAGTGTTGTCCAATAGTTTTGACGCGACGATCGCCGTGTGATTACACGCTATTTGTGTCAGGCCAAAGTTGTAATATTAAACAACAAGAAAACTTACCTTGTCTCATCCGTAAAAGCAGAAGGAGTACACTCATGTACGTTCGTCCACCATTACCTAGCATATCCTCCATCTTTGAGGCCATTTTCGTCTCCAGTGAATTGTAGAACACGCGTTCGGCTTCGGTCAGAACAACTACTGATTTGTAAATGTTTCGCTTCGGTAGATTCATGCCGTTCTCACTGAGAACGTCCTTTGTACGTCTGAGCATAATTTGAGCAAGCACTATTTGAAGCCGCTTCATCGCCAGTTTACCTCTACCGCTAGCAGCAGGTTGACTAATTTTCGATTTCCAAAACGCAAAGTCTGACAAAGGAGGGATTCTTAAATAGTTGAACAACGAATGAAGTTCGTCAATGCTGTTCTGAAGGGGTGTACCGGTTAATGCCCAACGGTTCAGGCCACTCAAAGCACACGCGCCTTGAGCCGATTGCGAAGACTTGTTTTTGATCGTATGAGCTTCATCCAAAATTATGCGCCACCAATCAAGCTTAAAAAGAAGCCCATTTGACAAATTTTCAGACGCGACCAGTTGATATGTTGTAATCACCACATCATACGTCTTTAAATTTGATTCCGATTTAGTTCGTGAAGCTCCATGATAAATCAGAACTGAAAGAACAGGTGCTTTAGTCTTGATTTCGGTGGCCCATTGATTAATCAAAGCAAGTGGCGCAACAATTAGTGTACCTTTACAGGCATTGGTAGAGCTATGAGTTGATCTGTCAAGCGGATGCGACAAGATCAGTGCAATTGATTGAATTGTCTTACCCAAACCCATCTAACAAAAAATTAATAATAGCCAACAACTAACTCATGTTCACTTGCATCGTCGCACAGAAGGCCACCTTTATTTTTGACATTTGTATCTTCTCTAGACAACAAGAATTTCAAACCTTCAATCTGATGTTTCATCAGCTTAATTTTGAGACCTTCAACAGCGCTGTCTTTGTCAGAAATTACTTCTTTCTGCTCTGATGTTTGGCTAATTCCGTTAATAATATCATTTAGCGAGCCTGCAACATCTGCCGCTGGTATATAGTCGTAGTCTATAGTTTGTTAGATATTACACGACGGGTGGGCGTTTCTTGCCTACCACGAAAATCATATTTCACTGGGATATCATAGTCCGTCGTTGATCTAACCGGAGGACTGTATTGGCAAGCCCTAAAACCCGGCTTTGAAATTACAGTCGCGTCCGAGGGCCGATTAGTCGTAGCGCTATCGTTCTTTGGATCGATATATTGCTGAAACTTTGCAAATGGATCAGATCTGAACCTGGTTGTTGTGAGTGCCGGTTTCAATTGAATCGGTTGTCCGGCATCGTGCGTCTTTCGGTTTTCAGTCATGATCAAATCGTCACCGCCTCTTGTGGATGATTTGCCACCGGATTTTGATTCCAAGCGTGCTTTGACGCGTTGGATTTTCCAATCCAAAGAATTGGGGGGTAGTGGTTCAAGTAGGCTAGCGAACGATGCAGAGGCTTGCATGCCAGGTTCACTTTTGTTTAATGTGGAGATAGGTTTGTATCCTATCACAATTTAATCAGAAGTACAAGCAAATTGTCATTATGCGTACCAGTTATTGGTCGAGGTGGGCGTTGAAGTCCAGCAGCAGCCAGCGAGATCCGCATTGAAGAGGACTGACCAAATCTCGCTCTGTCTGCTGCAGGATTCCCAGCTGATGACACTTCATGTCGATCCATTTCCTTATATATTAGCGACTTCAACAAAGCCAATTACAGTCCAAATGGCTGTCGTAGTAATGAAAACGCGATAATAAAAGTGCGATAGAAATGCAATGATGAAGCAAATGTGGTAAACAAAGAGATGGTTGTACTATTGCGCTGCCAGGTTGAAGAGTGACAAAGTTGCTGCCAAATTGAATTTGATTGTTTACACTTAGTGTTGCCAGGGCAACGACTATAACGCCGCAGAAGGCTCGAACGCGCTCAGCAACTGAGGCACGAACTCTCACGGCGTCCGATCGCATCTCATCGCATCTCATCTCATCTCATCTCATCGCACCACAGAAGCCGCACTTTATCGGAATACTGCTCAACCTCTCCCTGCATTCATCCATACTTCTTATTGAATCTGTTTCATTGGCAAATTTGGTTATTTAACAGATTATATTTGTGTAAACCGTTTTGACGCGTCGCGATCAGTGGTGTCTATAATTTCAATTATGGCGCAAGATAACAATCACAATTTTATACTACGACCAGTTATAAGTACGCCACCCGTTCCCGACGTGTTTAGGATGAATCCGCGTTCGACGCAACGCGTGATGCATGCACCAGACAAAGGGCCGAATCGCGCTGGCAAACCTTCTAACGCATCACGAGCTGAAGACGTTTTCCATAGTTACGAAGCGCTGGCAACAAGAGATGAGCCTAGCAAGGTGACCAATACGACAACGTCTTCTGCTTTTGCGACTTCCTCTCCCATAGCTGCTGCATCTACTAGTTGGACAGACATTAATATCGAACCACATACTTCTATAAGCGATTTATTCACGTTAGAAAGTCCTTCATCAGCTTCGTCGAAGGGGACTGTGGTACTACAAAAGCGACATTCAGCCTCGCGTACTAGCTCAAATGTTGACAAGGAATCTAGCTTTAATGGCACATCTCTATTTGATATATCCGGGTCATGTAATGTTGAAGATCTCTTCGCAAAGTCGCGACCACCTTCTGTTGCCGTTGAATCGAAGTCGTCTTCAAAAGCGGCACTACCAATCTGCAATAGCGTCATCGATCGTCCAGATAGATCGAGTTCTTTGACTGCAGATTCTCCACAGCTGTTCAAATTTTTGACTGAAATGAATGATTTCGGTGACTCAAAGAACCCATTGACTATGGTTTCAGCAGGCGTGCCAGCTGGTCCGACATCAGCTTCTATGGATCCAATAATGATTGCGCTAAACCATTTGCAGCAAGACAAATCTCGTCTTGAGCACGAACTTGTTGCTGCGAATGAAACGGTATTGTCGACGAAAGACGAGATCTCAAGTATGAAGTCACTATTAGGATTGCTCAAAGAGAAGGTGCGTAAGTTGAGCGAAATTGTGACGCAGATTGGGACTGATCGTGATCAACTTCGCCATGCAATTGATCTCTACAATGTCAAAATTGACGATGCCAAGCTAACGGCCACGGAGCTTAAAAGCGATGTAGTTGTTGCTAGAAGAGAAGTAGAGAGCACCAGGCTTCTCGACTTAATGCAAAAGCTACAGGCACTTGATAAAGAGCTATACTCAAGTGCGTATATTACAATTCAAGTTGCCAATGTTTATTAAATGATTAGAAACGTTGACCTGTGACGTACTTCAGCATAATCTAGACGAAAAGACCGGCCTACTTGTCGAAGAGCGAAGTAAAGTTGTGAGTCTGGAAGACAACATCAAGCGCCTATCTACGTTAAATGAACGTTTGATTGAAGAGCATAATCGAGAGCGGCAAATGGGAGCTCAGTCTGTTGAGGAGATGGTTCGAACTGTCCAAGAAGGTATTAACAGGTAAAGTCGATCGGATAAGTAAAAACCAGGCGCATTGACACTCACAGATTTGACGAGGTCTTGGATCAAAAACTAAAAGAGACCGGCGTCTCGATTGAGCTTGTGCGTCAGCTGTCTTGTGATGCTCAAAATTCGTAAGTAATCAGTTAAGTATAATTAACGTTTATTCTAACAATTCAACAAGATCTAAGCTGAGCGCTGAAAAACTGGGGGAGCAACTAGAGAACAATTTAAAAAAGCAAAGTTCTATTTACTCTGAGATGCAAGATCTCGGCAATGATTTGAAGAGCGACATGTCAAAACTGGTGATTCAAACTGCTGAGTTTAAATCTGATAACAACGCGCTGCAGAGTGAAAACGCGGCTTTGAAGTTGTTGTTGCAGGAGCGCGAGAGTATACTGAAAAATCGTGTTGCTGATATCAATTCTCTTGAAAAAGCTTTGGATGAACTGCATAGCACCATGGTATCGGCTGATATTTTAGAAGCTGTCAAAAGCGAATTGACGGATGTTAACGAGAAATGTAAAGCACTACTTTCTGAAAAAATTCAGTTGGAGCAGAAACTCGAAGAGATGTCAAGGTTGCGAGACAGTGTCGAGGTGAGTAGTCGGAGGCATGTCAATAGCTTAGATGCTAACCGGTGTCAAGGCTAAGCTTTATGAGGCCAACAATCTTCTTTCTCAAGAAAAAGCAAACGAGAACAAAATATCAGAAAAAGTAAGAAAGCCAACAAGACTTTGACTTTGCTAATGTATTAGAGCCGGATACAATACGAATCTGAATTGGCCAGACGTGAGATTCACGTCGCGCAACTGACAAGAGACTTTGAGATGGAAAAAGCCAACATGGTCAAATCGCAAAACAGCAAGCTTGAGAAGCTTCGGTTGCAGCTTGAGAAAGCACAGGAAGACAAGAGCCATTTACAAAAGCTGCTGGTCCGTCCATTGTTGACTTGATTTGAACTTGACTAATGTGTACCATTTAGCAAGCGGAGACAGACTCAAGAAGCAGGTCTGAGGACATGATTCAAAGACTAAATGAAGATGTGACAGAAGTGGCCGATCGGTATAAAAGAACATTGGACGATTTTAAGAAGCTGAAAGTTCAACATGAAGAGGTTTTTGTGGTTGCATAAGAATGGGGCAATTTGACTCACAATTTTATTTAGATGATTGTCAAGCTAAAGGGTTTTGAAGATGGCCAGTCTAACATCATGTTACCCGTACCTATATTCTCCGTGCCGAAACGTCCGGAAGATGAATATGAACCGCGCATCGCGACGGCACGATCGCTCTCCATTTTCGACACCAAATCAGACAGTACGCAAGACAGCAACTCGCTTCAGGGCCTATTTGGAGATGGGACTCCAGAACAGACTAGTTTAGTGAGCGTGAACGACACATCTGTTGTTGAGCCTAACGTGATGCCTCTGAATGAAGCTACTAATGAAGGTGCAAAGAAAGTGACGAGGCGACCAACGGTAAAGTCAAGTGCAAAGACAGCACGGGCCGCGAAGAAGAGAAAAGTAGTATGTGAAGACGAGTATATTGCTCTTACTGACAAACTAGATTAGCGACACAATTGCGGCGAATCATGAAGGGCAATCGGACGCAACAGCAGTTACTGTCGTCCGGTCTCGGGCTAACATTAAAACCAAACGAGGTTAATTTCTGTTATGTTCCGCGTCATGTTGCTGTTATAGTATGATGAGTAGAATTTGCTAAATACCCTGAACTATTGTTTTTGCTTGAAGTTCCTAATTCCCTAAAAAATAAGGAAATCAATACAGTTTAATTTTTTCTATTATTTTGGTAGTTTGATGCTAAGAGCAATAAGTAACGTATCTCTGTAACAGGGTGCCCTTAATAGAATAGATGACGCGTGACCTGACGCGAGTCGCGTAAAGTGGAAATTGACCTAAACGAACCACGAACAAAACACTAATACCAAGAACGAGTTGGCAATGCCTGTTTCTAAACGTTCGACAAGAGGTGGGTATCTCTTTTTGCTTTATTAGTAAAGACCGCAAGTTGACGTGCGACCAGGGCCAGACACGATCCGGATCTTAATTTCATCTGATAATCATGTCGGGTACAACGAAAGAGACCCAATTCGTGGCGAAGACTCATTCAATACATTTGAAGAGATCATTACGGCGGCCAAAGAGCGTGATGTATGCATATTGAAGAATCTGAGACGTGAATCATTTGACGGTGGATAGGTTGATATGGTATTGCTTGCTGGGGACTTGTTTCATGAGAACAAGCCGAGTCATAAAGCAGTATATGTAGTAGAGGAGATTTTAAGGAAGATGTGTTACGATCATAAACCTTGTGAATTGGAACTGCTGAGTGACGCAAATATTGTTCTGCAAGACTCGTATGTCTGTTTTCGAAAGATTGGTGAAGCTGACTAGCTGTAGATTTGGGCATATTAATTACGAAGATGAGCACATCAATGTTGCGATTCCAGTGTTAGCTATTAGTGGAAACCACGACGATGCGACTGGGGTAAGCCCTTTGAATACGGCCACACACAGGTTGATTAATTTTCCAAGGATGCACATTTGTCGGCACTGGATACGATTGCCGTGACAGGTTTGATCAACCATATCGGTAAGGTGCCGGAGAATGACAATATCACACTCGCTCCGTTGTTGTTTAGAAAGGGGTTTACCAAAATGGCGCTATACGGAATGGCAAATGTGCGTGACGAACGTCTGCATCGGACGTTTCGTGACAAGAAAGTCAAGTTTTTGAGACCAGCTGAGGATGATGAAGATAATGGCCCGTATTTTAATCTTATGGCGTTGCACCAGAACCAGTAAGTATACTTTAACCAAAGGGGCTGTGATATGCTAAACCAAACAGCCACGCGCATACTGAGACTGGGTATCTTCCCGAAACTTTTCTGCCACATTTTCTAGACTTGGTGGTGTGGGGCCATGAACATGAGTGCTTGATCGATCCGTCTGAAAACCCGGAAACTGGGTTTCACGTGATGCAGCCTGGCAGTTCAGTGGTGACCAATTTATGCGAGAGCGAAGCTGCGGAGAAGTACATTGCGATTCTGTCTGTGACTGGGCAAGACTTTAATGTCGAGAAGATTCGTCTGAAGACCGTGCGGCCGTTTGTGATGAGAGACGTCGTGCTGTCGCGCGACTGTGGGTTTACTGCGAGCTCGAAAAACAAAGGACAGATTATGATGTGGCTGATTGAAAAGGTTGAGAAATTAATCGAGGAAGCTAAAACACAGTGGCGAGTTGCGAATTCAGACAGTCGGGGAAACTTGCAAACTACAGACGAGCCGCCTTTGCCACTTATTCGCTTAAGAGTAGTGTACCGGGTACAGATTTTAACGTTCATATCTAATATTTTAGGTGGAATACTCGGGAGGATACGAGATGGAGAACCCGCGAAGATTTTCAAACCGTTTTGTTGGTCGAGTGGCCAACATCAACGATGTTGTCCAATTTTACAGGAAGAAGACTGCAGGGGCTAGTGGCAACCGAGCGAGCAAATCCGGTCAAGCCGTGGATATTGCGGAGGCAGTCGAGCTTGACCAATTGAAAGTGCAATCGTTGGTTGAAAACTACCTAAAGAACAAGACGTTGAATGTGGTGCCAGCTGCTGGACTAATTGATGCTGTGGGTCAGTTTGTGGACAAGGATGACAAGCAAGCGATCAGGGCGTTTGTGGATGACAGTCTTGGACGACAGCTTAAGCGGTTACTTGCGTTGGGGGATGTGGATGATGATACGATAGAAAATGCGGTACGTGAGTTGTTGTAGTCAACGTAACTGTGACTGACAGAGTAGGTCACGAATGCTGCTGCGGACTTGCCAGTAGTGACAGGGCCAATAAAACGAAGGCAGTACGAAGACGAAACGAAACGTGCCGAAGCAAGAACGGCTACGAGCACACGGCCGTCAGCAGCATCAAAAAAATTGCAGTTCAGTGATGGTTCTGAGGATGAGTTTGATCGAGACGTTTCAATCAAGCGAATGGCTACGAGGACACGGAAACCACTGGCCAAAAAGGCGGCGGTTGTGCAGTCAAGTGATGCTTCAGAAATAGAGAGCGTGGAAGGGGTTGTAGCCAAGAAGCCTAGTAAAGCTAAACGGCAGCCAGCAAAGTATGCATTTGATGTGATTTCAATTTTAAGGCTAATAAGTTAGACGAGAAAAGAGAGTTCAAAAAGAACAAACGCCGATTTTTCTTGACCAGCAAGAAAGTGATGAGATTGAAGATGAGATATTAGAAGACAGTAGTGATGTGGAGACTGTTCGGGCCAGGAAAGCAGCGTCAGGCAAAGAGAGGAAACAGCCTACAGCCAAACAGACAAAGACAGCACAGTCTACGCGTTCGCGAGCGTTGGCGGCTCGCAAGACGGCGGCGACAAGTAGCCAGGGTACTGTTGACCTGAGTCAGCCAATGTGGGGTAGCAGACCAATGGCGCAAGCTCGTTTGTCTACGAATGCCAGCGGGCAGACATCGATGTCACGACCTCGAGCAGCGCCTATTGAGATTGTTGATGATGACGAAGATGATTTTTTTGCGTAAAATGATGTCCTGTCCATCTCCTTGACATGTGCGGCTGAGCGTTTTGACGGGTCGTGCGGCTGCAGATGTCAGTCGGCCGACAGATAAGCCGCGATGATAAGATGTGGTCAATGAGGCTGGTCGGAAAAAGGTTTTATAAAATTGTTAGCGTTAACCAAAAGAAGAGAGAGAATTAATAGTTTGACGACGGCTTTCATTATTAAAGTAATGTGGAATATTACGTTGTGTTGAACGGATGCGAGAAGGAATAGACGGCATCGCTCGATGAATTTAAGGTTATTGACACGCCTAATCGGACAGCTCGGCCCATTCCGCATGGACACAGGGCCTGGATCCTTTGTATGAGAAGGTAAAGAGCTTTAACTTATCATTCAAGTTGAAAGTAATTGCGTCTAAATTACTCGGTGAATTGTTGCGCATTGTTCTCATAGTTTGAAATGGAGTATGAATTTGTTTTTCACAGTGGTATCACAAGTATTGTTGAACCGTTGAGAACGTCGGTTAGAGCAGCACTCGGAGCCAGAATGGAATTCTACATACTCCCGGATTTTGCACATTTATTAATGAAAATATGAATGATATGTCAATTGAATATCTCAAACGGCTTTATGTTAATATGAAAGATACTCAATGGACGTCTTATTATAGTTGAGAGCTTGTTCAGAATCTTTAATGTGAGATTGGTCCAAATGAAGGGCGCACGGGTTGTGAAAGCCGATGTAGACTTAGAGTCGTGTCAATAATACATGCTTTAATTTTCCGAACTTCCGATACAAAATTTGAACGATATCTTCGGTTTGAAAAGAAATGTTTTATTTTTAAAACAAACAATTTTTGCTATTTATTTTTAAATTAAAAACAATGAACATTATTAGTCTGAGTGACACTAAATAGCCCATACATAAAGTGGCGTGCGGCTTTTCGGAGGACTTCTCATCTACACTCTCTCTCCCTCCCCCACTATATGACCTTACTACTACATAAATGAATGTAATTCAGTGCAAGTACTATTATATAATGCATAATTTACACATTACTTAACACATTCTTTTGCCATTCGATCCAGTAATTAAACACAAATCAATTAGAATTTTCTAATTGAGTAACCCGTCATGATACCGTGGCGCGATGCTCCGTGCCTTTGGTGGCGTGTGTGTCAGTAAATCATTATCTATATGGCATATACATCATATACTTAATACATACAGTACTTAACCTTCACTTAAACTCTTCCCGGCTCTCGAGAACACTTCCCGGTGTTTTGCCCAAATTCCCGTTTTTTCTCTTTGTTTTTCCAAGAAGACAAGAAAAAAAAAGTCAGAGGCCAAAATGGCCATGAATTATACGTCTTTATACGGTCAATCAAGACAGTCTTCAGATTCTCCGCATACAGCTTATCTTAATCAGAAATTGGCTCAAGTGGACCCAGGTCCACAGTCAATTCCTAACCAATTACAACCTCAATTTAATAATAATCAACAGCAACAGAATGCTTCAATTCAAAAGCAACAATTCCAGCAAATGCTACTATCAAGGCAACCACAGCAGCAGCAACAACAACAGCAGTATGCTCCTGATCATCTAGGGGCGGCGCTATTCAGTGCTGATCCTGTTGCTGCTCAGTCCATGTTCACAAATGCCACGGTCGATATGAATACGAACTTTTCTAATGGTTTGCATGATTCTACAAACGAGAGCAATGCGGTTTTACTGGACTTGCTAGCAAACGACTTTGCCTCCTCCATTGCATCAGCAACAGCGTCCGGCGATATGTTTTTTGTTCCTCCATCGCCTGGTAGACTGCCGCCAGACTTTTCTAAGGTCCAGCAAATATCAGATCAGTACAACAAAACAGGTGACGCGCCTTATATTGCCTCTGCTGCTCTGTTTCACCCCACCTGGGACAACAACGGATCATGGTCCGAAGCTCGGGTCTCGCAGCCTCGCCAAAACAACTCAAAAGGCGTTCAGCAGCAGTATCCTTTTACCCCTGTTGTCGGTTCGTTCAATCATCAGCAACGGCGATCTGTGCCGGTGCAACACCAATCACAGCAGCAAGCACAACCGCAAAGGTTGCAACAGCATCTGGCTTTTAATGCGAAGCCAGGCATACCAGCACAACAAACATTTCCGCAGCCAGTTAAACCTGTATTTCAAGTTCCAGACCACTCAGTTCAGATTCAGCCGAAGCAAGTTCGGCCGACAACAACGACGCAATCTCAACAATCGTCACCTCAATTGCAAAGTCAAAATCAATCGCAACAACAGAATCGAGATTCCTCTTTACAGCTTAACGGAGTTAACTGGTTAGACTTGCAGGCTGGGATTATGAATAGTGGTTCTGTTCAACCTTCGTCACGTCAGGCTATGCCTCCAAATACTTACGTTGGCACTCCAGTCAGCAATTTGCAGTCACCCATGGCATGGGCTCATTCGCCAGCAAGTGGTCCACCAATTGATGGATTTTTGAACCAGAGCAGTCCTCCTACTACAGCTGGCTTTCATGTGCACCAGCGTGCTTCTTCGTTTCCAGTCCAGGCTGGCACTCCGCAAGTTGTTTACACGCCTGGTGGGCCAGTAGATCATTCCACGCCAGCGGCAACACAATTTTCTTATCCGTCATCTCAGCAGCAGTACTCGGGTCGGCAAAGAAGCGAAATGCCAACCTCGCAGTCTCAAATGGATGATTCGAACTATGATTTGCTCGATTTTGAACGAAGTTTAGACATGCTATCGCGATCGATTGATAAAGAAGTTAGTTCACATTATCAAAACAATGACTTGAAAACGCAGAAGCCAAAGTTGAAGCGAAAGGAAACCACCGTACAGCCGAAAAAGACAAAAGAGCAGATTCAAGCTGACAAGGAGGAACGATCTCGAGCGCGGACTGAAAGACTGCGCGTGCAAAAAGAAAAGGCAGAGGCGAAAAAGGCGGCCCAAGCTGTTAGGCGTGCGCAAGAAGAGCGAGTAATGAAGGAAATTCGTGAAAATCTGGCTCGGCAAGAGGTCGAGCAACAGCATGAAGATGAAGATGCGGCTAAAAGTGATGGGTCAGAAAAACGATTCAAGACAAATGATGGTCATTCGATTAGCCCTTCGAAACTGCCACAGGCTCCTGAAGTATCATTAGGTGCCGACACTCCAGCAGAGTTTCTTTACGCACAAAGACAGTTGAATGACGCATTTGGTATGTGCAATTTTTTTTTGATGAAACAGGATCTGACGTATTAGTCCCTCCTATACCCGTGAAGCCTCTTGTTCAGATGAAGAACAGTGTTCCTAGCTCTGGACCAACTCCGGCTACAGACTGCAATACGCAACGGGTCTCGATGTCGCCATTTGTGTACAATGTCAAACAGCAAGGATCAGATTCAAATAGTTCGTTCACGCCGGTTTCGATAGATAGTGACTCGCCAATGCATTCGTCGACAAGTTACATATCTCCAATTCCTGCTCAGGACGCAATAGGTGACGACGAGGACATGGTTGTAAACAAGACGCCAGCGCCTACTCAGGCTATGATTTCAGCGCAGTCTTCAATGAAATCAGTGGCTGTTCCGCCTTCAAGACTTGTTACCAAAAAGGTGTCGGTCGGCAAATCTAAACTGCAGGGTGTCACGCAGTACTCGTCTGCTCCAGCTTTGGCTATGCAGCATTCACAGTCGCAGCCAAAATTCTCGTCTCCTCCAAATGCAACGCCTGCACCAGCGAATCATAGACCGGGGTCGAATGCGACTGCAGTTAGCTTTGATTCACTGCGAAGCAGCCAGCCGTCGCATCATCGAACTCTTTCGCAGGAGATGTTTCATTCTGTCAAGCCCCAGCCGTTTACAAGCATGTCAAACTTGAGAGACAGTGGGTCAAGTGACAAGGATTTGTTTATGAGTAATTTTGAACAAGACTTGCAAGACATATTTGCTTCTAATGATGCCATGACCCTGGGGTTTGACCATGATCAGAACACATTTCAGAATGCACAAAATGCTAGCTCTGACTCTTCTTCCCGCGAAGAAATAGTTCGGATCAATGGCGGAATGCTTGACGAGGTTATGGACAAAGTCGAAGAATGGAGCAAGTCTTTGAAGTGGAATATTGACGAGGAAGCGACGCGATTAGGGAAAACAAAATCAACTAGCAACGAAGATTCAAAGTTGCATTACAATTAACGGTGCGGCTTACGGAGTTTTTTTGATTTGTTAGATTGGTACAAAGTTATTTTCGGAATAGGAGTATTATGTTTTGCTTATTAACTGGTATTATTTTTTTGTTTTATGGTTTGAATTCTTATGGGACAGGAGGGGGGGATAGATCAATACTCGGGCTTGTAAAACAGAGACGGCTTGCTGTTTAGCAATATGATTCGTGTGCATATTGTTTTTTTGTATCTTTAGCACTTGGGTTTTATTTTATCGACTAATTCAATCTGCTTTATGTATTTTACTCGAGTGGAATTTTTGTATGTGTATGCGCGTTGAGTGTATTATGTCTTACCAGAACAAGGGTTTTGTGAATGTTTACTTTGATGCGGCTTCGGAGGCAGATCTGTTTTGATCCCGACCACACGTCTATTTGATCCTCTACTCACAACTGTGACCTACACGCGACATACTTGGCCGCAGGAATGGCAACGGAACTTAGTGAATCTTTGGCTATGGTGAATGAACATGTAGAGCAGTCTGTCGAACTTGAATTTGAGCCTACGTTATCAGATCAGGAGGAAGATGGGGAGATTCGGCCAGAAACTACTGACCAAGCAAAGACGTCAGAACATGAGAAAGATCTATCACTTACAGTCGAAGCACGACGGCAATTTCAAGTTGATGAAGACACAACGTTTCCTGACTGGGCAGATCCAGAACTGTCTGAAGACTGGCTGTCCCAGCCCGGGTCGCCTGTTGCGTCGGCCAGAGAGAACAGCGGTACTCTGGGCTCGAGAAAAACAACGTCGTCTGTTTCGACTGGTGATGGAACTACTCGGATTGTGACTGGTAAGGCCGCGACTGAGAACAAAAGCGCGACACCGGAGTGGAAGAAGATTTCGGCTCCACGTGATATTTTTAGTCCGTTGTCTCTGGAACGTATGTTTGCGTCGGGTGTGGATGATCAGTATGTTACGTCAACTATGGAGATAGTAATGATTAATCAATGTCAATAGATCGTCTGGATCAAGACTACGAAGATCGAAAGATTCACATTCGCGACTACAAGCCAGTCTCACTAGACTGAAATCAGAGCTAGCAAAAGTCAGTCCAATTCAACCAGTTCCCTACAAGAAACAAACTACAGATAACAGAGCGCTGGACACTACACGCAACTCACTACGCGGTCATCATCAAATGAACTCAACACATCGACACACGTCTACAATCAGTGAGGAATCGTACTCTGAACATGAGATTGATAATAAAGAAAACATGACAAAAGTCAACACGGAAGAAGATAATGTAATAAACAGTCCACATCCACCCCAACAGCGGAACTTCAACTTCACAGTACCAAGATCAAGCATGGCTGTACATAGACAGCCATTCTCGCCATCCAAGTTAAAAATTTTTCAAAACCGAGACACGTTAAGCTCCACCAATGCAGAAGAGCAGGAGACGCTTGGTGAAAATTTAGAAACATCTAGTGCATTTGGTGAAGATCAGGAAGCAACTATCGATAGCGTGCTGATTAAACCACTCTCTCCATACAAAGAACGATCACCAAAACGTGCTCGACTTGATATGTCAAAGTCTGTTGTTACAACACAGGATTTCATGTCTCAAGCAGAACACATCATGGACATGCTTCGAAGTCTTAAAAAACCGACTGATTCTGTAGCCACCGATGACGAGCTTTCGCAGCGACAGAGTGAGATGACGGAAAGTTCGCAGCCGGGAATGCTTGAAAGTGTGAGTGAGTCACCTGAACGCCGTCACAAAGTTTCAGAACAATCGTCGTCGTCAAGGTCTTCGAGTTTAAGTTCCCAAAGCAGGCATGCGTATGATACGCTTAGGGAGGCTCGTGATGAAGACGAAGGATTGGATCCTGACTCTGTGTTGCCGCGCAATGATTTGTATTACAATTCAATCAGAAACAGGTACGAAACTAGCAGCACGAAAATGGGGATAAATACAAACCGAGGGAAACGTCAATCTAACATGGGACTTAGTCCCATGAGCACGATTCCTACATCCACACAGCAGGAGGACCGGCGGCAAATATCTGAACAGGAGCGGGCTAGTCAGCAGCAAAGTCCCGTCCAAAGAGGGTTAGGTAACGTGAACGTTCTTAGTCCATCCAAGCGACTTAATACAGCAAGTCCCAGATCTGGCGAAGTGCAGCTGACTCCAAATGATCGTAATGCGAATAGCAAGAAAGGTAGCACCGAGCCAATGAAAGTCATTTTGAAGGAGCACGTTGAGAAATTGATTCCAGCGACGTTTGGGCCTATGGTATTTGATCCCGAGAACAGTCGGTGGGTCAAGAAGAGCACGGAGAGTGGTAGTTCGGGAAATGTGGAAGACGAAGATGATGAGGACGTGTTTAGAGGGATTGACGATTTGATGGATGACAGCACTTTTAAAGCAAAGGAGCAACATGGCCATCAGGTATTTATTGACGAATACCGAAATTCGTTGCAGCGCAGCTTGTCGTCTTTGGAGGAAGACATGAGCCGGAAAACAGGCAATCGGTCGGCCTCGACTTCAAGGACGCAATCTCCGCAAAAGCGGGACCAGTACCGACAGCCTCAGAGATCGAATCCGAGGATGCAAAAAGAGAATGTACCGCTACGGTGTGACCGGCCTGAAGTTTCGTTTGCGTTTCCACCAGCTGAACAACAGACATATTATGCAGATATGTCGTATGTTGGAGCTCGTCACGACGCCACCGCTGTGTCGCAACTTGAATCGTCTTTTTCGATTGCGGTGCAAAATTTGGTCAAGGTCTTGACTGACATTCAGCCGTTTGAAGTGCATTGGGAGGATATTGTCAATCTTGATTTGCAAGGGCGGGAACTTGAAACTCTAGTTCGGTTGGAGGATTGGTGTCCAAGTATTGTGGAGCTGGACGTGTCTAAGAACGACCTTGCGTATCTGACTGGTGTGCCAGAGTCGACTAGAACGCTACGGGCGGGAAGCAACAATTTGTCTGAATTGACTGCGTTTGGGTTTATGTGGAACTTGCAGTATTTAAACTTGTCTGATAATCACATTGAAACGCTGGACGGCATGTCGCGATTAGTGCACCTGCGGGAATTGGTTATTGACAATAATGACATTTACAGTGTTGATGGCATTATGCAGCTTGACGGGCTATTGCGATTAAGTGCGCGAGGTAATAAAATTGCATCTATTGGATTTGAGAGTTCGACATTGTATGTTGTTTGGTTGGTAGTCATGTCTGTTATTGACTGATTTATAGGACACGATTAGAAGAGATGGATCTTTCGTCAAACAGGTTGCGGAGTATCGATGGACTTATAGTGTTGCAGCGTCTAATGCTTCTTAATCTGAGTGAGTTTTTGCAGAATGAATTCTGCGGAAGGCAACTAACGAGACGCAGATAATAATTTATTGAAAACGGTTGATCCTGATGGGTACATGCCCAAGCTGCGAACGCTTAAGATTACCAAAAATGCACTCAAGGAATTTGATGCGTCTGCGTTTCCAAACTTGCGTGTGCTTAGTCTCGACAACAATAGGCTCCGGGCTGTTTCTGGGCTGCGCAAGTTGCGGCTATTAGAGAGTCTGAGTATTCGTGATCAGCACAATCCAACAAAGTAAGCTTATTTGGCAATGAGTTTTAGTTGTGTACTGACAGAGATTAGCGAGGTGTGGTGTGAAGACATATCGGACGTGAGGAAACTGTACTTGTCTGGCAACATTCCGAAAGAGTTGACATTTCAAGAACACTTTCTCAATTTGCAGACCCTCGAGCTTGCGTCGGTGCAGCTCAAGAAACTGCCAAGCAAATTCTCAGACTATGTTGCGAATTTGCGTGATTTGAATTTATCGTTCAACGAACTGACTGACTTGTCTGGATTGCGAGGCATTCCGAAGTTGAGGCGGTTGTATGCGATCGGGAATCAATTTAACCTGACAGAGCATTTGGCGAGGGTACTTTCGACATGTCCGTCATTGCAAGTGCTTGACTTGCGCATGAACCCGTTGACGTTACAGTTTTACCCGCCTGTGATTGGCGACCGCAACGACAAGTCCTCGTCAGCTCGCAAAGAGAAGTTGAGCGAATCTGAACGCAAGAACTTGTATAGGCAGTACAACCTCGTGATGTCACGCAAATCGCAGATCGAATGGGAACAAAAAGACAAACAGTTTGAGTTGCACTTACCCAAGCTCAGTCTAATGAAACGAAAAGCGTACCAGGGTCTGATCTTTCTGTCGACGCAAAATTTGCAGTGGCTGGATGGAGTTGAGTTTAGCAAGACGGACGTGCATGAAGCAAGCGGTATACTTGAGAAAATTACATTGAATGTTGAGCGTGGTCTGCGTCGTGCGTAGTAGTTTTTTTTTTTTTTTTGTAATATTTTGGGGTGTTTTGTATTTATTAGTCGTGATTGTACAATAGAATTGAACAGTCGTATTTAATGCGACGCATAATCTTTAATCTTAAAATAAGGGCTGGGGCGAATCCGACAGTTTCCAAATGGTGATAAAATATGCAAAGTGTAATGCAATAAAATTGAATTAGATAGCACGCAGCAGGTTGACTGTAAGAAGGACAGCATGCGTAAACTATGTAATCACGTACAAAGAACTATACTGGTACGAAAGGACTCGCTCTTGAGAGCAGTTTCGAGCACAAGCAGACATACGTGGGCAGGCACGAGTGTTTCCATAAGGCTATTATTACGAAGGCACCCTGTTGATCACCAACCGGAAATGCACTCTTAACTCTCCGATACACAGGACACAAATTATCAAAGCAATTATTATTACTCATGTAAAACGTATATCATAAAAGCATGCCAAACACATTTATATATATACACAGGCATCCTCACTTAAAGCTGTCTCAACACCGCCTCGCGGTCCTCGGCCGACAGCGCTTTGAGCGACTGTACTAGTCCAGCAACCGCGACGTCCTTCTCAACTCTGACAAGCGAGATCATGTCCTGGATCTTTGCATCGTTCTTGATCTGCGTGATCTTGGTCTTCACCACGCTCTCGCACGCACTGATCCACTCGGCAACCGCCGCGTCGTCCGACTCGGTCACACCGGCCTCAGCATACCACGACTTCATCCGCGCAACTCGTTCTAACCGGGACGACTTCGGGCTCGCGGAAGCCAAGTCACGCAAAATGTAACACTCCGCAACACGGCGGCGAAGACGCCAGTAAAAAAACCGCCGCGCGTCGCGCCAGTGCAAAATGTCCTTGATTGTGCCTTTGGCCTTCATTCGGCCGGCGCGGTCATGCAGATCGGCAAACTGCAGACTGATCTGCTTGTAAACCGGCATCAGCTCTCGTTCACGCTCGCCTAACTTGACTTTCAAGTCCGACGCGGTCGACTTGTCCAAATCAGGCGCATCAAGTTTAGCCTTTAGACCCCGGTACGTAGCATCGAGTCTTGTCATGGTCTCAAGCAAACGCTCACGTCTGTACTTGATACCAACCATACCTTCTGGTTCAAGCACACCTGCACGAGACTCCTCGTCAGCGTACATCTCCATCTGGTCAGCATTGATGGTCGGGTCAATCACTACCCAAGATCCACCACGCAGCTCGGCGTGCGGTGGAATGTACACGAAAATAGGCTGCTTGTAGTCGACCAAAGCGTCAACAATAAACGCACCGTACTTCAGAACCTCGTTGTACATGTCGCGCTGTCCACCAGAGAAACCTCTCCAGTTGGCCAGAATCATCAGCGGCAGCTCTTCGCCGTGGTTAAAATCGTTGATGGCCTGCGCGGTCTTGAATGCAGAGTTCGGGTACCACACCTGACCAGCCTCCGCCAGCACGATCTCCGACGAATCCGGGTTCGCAGGGTCCGCAGCCACAACGTTCTCAACCGACCGTGTCTCAACACTGATCACACCGACAGGAATGCCGCCCAACCGCGCACGACCGACAACAACAGTTCGTGCCCAGCCTGACAAGGTCTCCTGGAACGAGTCGCGGTCAAACATACCGTGCTCAAACCCTTCGTCCGTGTCGCGACCGGCAATCAGCCAGCGCACGTCGTACACCATCTGTTTCGGCGGCACGTACTCAATATCACGATCCCACACATCAGACGATGGTAAGACTGGCAGCTTGCCAAGTCTCTTGTCGGGGACGTACGACATCCACTCGACAATCTTCATCACACCAGCCAAATCATCGTTCGCGGTCATGTGCGACACACCGTTCTTGTACATGATCTGAGTGCCGCCAAGCTGCAAGTTGGACGCATAAACTTCCCGACCAAGCAACTTGTTGATTGCAGGCGCACCAGTCAAAATGATTGGCTGGCCCTCGATCTGAATCGCACGCTGGCCCAATCGAACAAGGTACGCACCAATACCAACCGATCGGCAAGTAACAAGAGTGATTGTGAAAATGTCTTTGTAAGCCTTGGACGTGGCACCTGCAATCAGACCAGATCCACGCAGACACTCAACACCAAGTCCATCTTCGGCACCAATGATAGTCGTGATCATGTACCGCTCTTCGCCGTCTTCTACCACGCGTTCAGTCATAACAGTCTTGCGCATAGCATCGGACATGCCGTTGAAGATCGCCGGAGTGAGGTAAAGGTACTTAAATCCCTTGGCCTCGTTCTCGGGATCATTCCACGCAACCGAAAACAACTGCACAAACTCGTCGGCAACACCAATACGGGCTCCGGAGTTGGCAGACAGGTATATCCGAGGAACGCCAAGCTTGACGGCAAACTCAGTCACAGCATTGAAGAACTTGTCTTCGCTCGGCCCAAACGAACCAATCTTGAACGTGATGTCGTTCGCAACGACAATGAACTGACGACCCTTGGGATATTCCGGTGTGGCAGCTGTAAACAGCCAAGCCACCATACCGCAGTTGTTTGCACCAGGCTCACGCTGAACTTCTGAGAGTTCGCCATTGTCATCCATCAACAGTTCACGGTAAGTCAGCACTCTTTCTGGCGCTTTCTGCTTGGCTTGCCGCCAGCTGGACCGAATCGCCTGGCCAAACAAATCGGGGAAATCGTACACATACGTCGTGCCCATCAAATGCGCTTTGTATCGCTTGGGTTGTAACCATTCCTTGGTCGGGTATGGTGTATTGATTGATCGCAGATGCATGTTTCCAGGCTTTCCAAGCGATTTGAACACCCATTCACCCTTCTCGTTCTTGATCTCGGTGTAGAGTTCACTTTGAACAACGTATCCAGACACTACCTAGTTAGTAACACATTTTCAGGCATATAGTTTCAACTCACCGTTAGTGATAATGGCACGAAGTGGATAAGGAACGTGTGTATCAGGATCGGTACACATGATACGGATCTCAGCACCAGTGACTCTCATTCGCCACAGCCGCCGTCCGAACCGTTCCAAAAACTGTCCAAACGCAGCTTCGACCTCTTCAGGCACCAAATGGAAAATCGGCGAAAAGTTGATGAAGATGTGGTTCATGTCTGAGTTGTTAGGTCCGATGACCTCAAGCGCGTCCAGAATGTCCGACATCAGTCTGTCGGTTTCGGAAATCAAGTACTCAGACGTTGGAATCTCGTCACGCAAACGACCGGGACGAACAATGCCCCGAACAAAGAATCGCTTGTCGCTTGGGACGTCTTTGCCAACGGATTGGTAAACATGAATGTTTCTGTTGTCAGTGAAGATAGGTTTGAAGTTGAAGTTTGACAAACGTCCTAGCTCAAGTTGGAACGCCAAAGCAGGCTCGATATGTCGAATGCTCTGGTCCTCAACATATTCCGGTCCACGGAATGTGAAGTATCCAGGATACGAACCATCGTCGTGTCCACATACAAAAGTGACACGTCGGATCGAGCGCAAAAGGAATTCCTCTTTGTACTCGTCGACAATGTACTTCAGCTCAGCAACCAATGCCGCGTCATCCTTTAAAGACGTGTCCCTGACGAGAACGTTGCAAATGTTGCTCAAAGTCTCTGGCTTGGCGGTCGCTGGCGGAGGTTTACGCTTGGAATCCATGTCAGATCTGAACGAGAGACCACCTGAACTAGCACCTGGTCGTCGAGGAAGGTACTCGAGAGCGCGAGGGAGAACCTCATCGATAGCCTCGATGTCCGCAACAGGAACGACAACGCCAGATCGTAAAGGCTCGTCATCTGACTTGCCAACCATGAATGTCAAATCTGACACTGAGACGGCACGCTGATAGTTGGTGCCGGACTCACCGGGTCCAGGAGTAGCACGTTGATCAACCGCATTGTACGCCGGGTTACCGATAGCCGATAACAAAAACTTGAATGTGACGACAGGAGAAAGATCACCTTCGTTGTGATACTCTAGGCTGAGAACGTTGTATGCACGGTATGCTCGTCGAACGTACAACTCGAGAGCGGCCGTGGTGACATATGGGTCAGAGTGAGCAAAAAACTTGGGCAGAACGTCAAAGACAGTAAACTGCGAGTCGATGACATCTTTCAGCACATCCAACCGTGGCTGTCTGTGGTCGTATCCAATCTCACCATATCGCGATTCGACCACAGACGACCGCAGAATGTGCTCGAGCTGAGAAGTCCGCTCGTCGAGTGAGGGCAACGCGCACTGAATCAACAACTCACGGGCCTTTAACGCAACTGGCGCAGTCACACGAGAGTCAAGCTCTGTGATCTTCTTGAGAACCGGACGCAAGTACTTGGCGACTTCAGAAACCTCGGATTTGTCGTTTCGCAACGCAGCCAAGATTGCCAGAATCAGGTTATTCTTTGCGCCAACCCGGCTGTGAGAAAACACTAAAGACGTTATTAAACTACATAGACACACTAGCACGAATCATACCAGTCATGACGACCTTGGAAATGTCATCCTTATTTTCATCACGCAATTTCAAGACAACATCTTCGTCGCGAGTGTTGGCACCCTATATTCATTAGCATTAGATACAAATTACCGGGACAACACACTTACCGAAAAGTTCTGTTCAACGCTCAAGTAGTTTTCCAAAAGGCTGCAAACAACACCATACTCGTGGGCCTTCAAGCCATTCTCGTATCGAGTGGCGATACTCACAAGTGGCTCAACCTGTGGTTTAAACACAATCATGTCGGAAGGCAAGATATGCTCTCCCGCAAATCGCTCAATCGCACGCAGAAGCAACTTTGCCGGGAACTCGGAGTTGCGTGACTTTGCGCGCTCGATAATGGCAGCAAGTGACGTGTCGAGTTTCTGGGGGATTCGGCTATGCAAAGCGGAAAATTGTGCGTTCCATTCACTGTATGGAAGCTGTGAGTCCTTCATGACGGTCGACAACTCCTTCAGAGTAGAAGCCATCAAGACTTGATTGTCGAAACCGGCAAGAATGTTCTTGAGCACGTTCAATAAAAGCGAGAACTTTTGCGTCGGCTTGCTGCCAATAACTTGAGGCGGTCCAAATTCAGGCAGCTGGCCATCAAATGGCTGTGCGTGTTTAACTCTAGACGGGTCATCCAGAGCTAGGATTCCAAGAATGTCACCGGCTTCAAGAGTGGCTCCGGGCTGCTTGATCAGCTGCACAATACCGTCCTCTTGAGCAATAAGAGGCATGTACATCTTCATGACTTCGACTTCGGCAAATGGCTGTCCGGTTTTGACATGTTCGCCATTCTCAACCAAAAACTTAACAAGCTTACCTGGCGACGGGGTCCGGAGCTGAGTAGGATCGTTCTCCTGTTCAAGCAAACAAGTCATGGAATCAACGCTGAGTCTTGTCGTTCCAACTTCGTCCTTCCAGTACACGTTGTGTGTCTTTCCAGCAAGCAAGAGCAATAAGCCACCGTCACTCAGAGCCTTGACTCCAACCTGGCATTTAGAGCCGTTGATGAATATCTGGTATGAATCCACAGACGAGCGGGTGACTGTAAATCTATACCGACTGCCTTCGTAGATGAAATCAACCGGGAACAAAGTTTTGAGGATTTCCTTTGACGGCACTTGGCCCTTCTCAAGCGAAGACTTGTATTCTTGCAAGCAAGCCTCAGATGCAATGTGTGCCTTGGTCACGGCACCACAAACCACAGCGATAAGAGGATCAGGTCGCTCGGCCGTGAGCTTCTTCGAGATGAGTTCGTCGAGCCATCCGGTTGTGATTTTATTTGACTCAAAATCCGGGGTCTCCAAAAGCTTGATCAGATACTCGACTGTAGTTCGGAAGTCACCACGGATGGAAAGTTCCTTGAGTGCGACAACCATGTGCTTGCGACTGGCACTGCGGTTTTCGCCAAACGCAAATATATGACCAAACTGAGAGTCAGAGAAAGAGTGAATGCCACCCTGGTTACCAACCGAGAAGTAACCCCAAACGTTTGAGCTTGATCTGAAGTTGAGCTCGTGCATGACACCGCTGGAAGGTTTGAAGCCTTCGCCAGGATCTTCAGAAGTGATACGACAAGCGGTAGTGTGCCCCTTTGGCACAGGTTTGCGTTGAGTCTGAAGCGAGCTTTCTTTTGAAAAATCGAAATCAATTTCGGTCGCGGTGTGAGGATCAACGCCATAAAACAGACGGATGTCGCGAATGCGGTGCAGAGGCAGGCCCATGGCGATCTGCAATTGAGCTGCAGGCAAGTTAACACCGGTGACCATTTCGGTGGTAGGATGCTCGACTTGAAGACGGGGGTTAAGTTCCAAAAAGTAGAACTTATCATCTTCGTGAGAGTACAAATACTCAACAGTACCGGCAGAGACGTAACCGACCAAACGTCCAAGTCTGACAGCAGCCTGTTCCATGGCATTGAAAGTTGCTGGGTTGGCGATAGTGACAGGGGCCTCTTCGATAATTTTCTGGTGACGACGCTGGACTGAGCAATCACGACCAAAGAGCGAAATGTTGTTGCCGTACTGATCGGCAAGCAGCTGAACCTCTAAATGACGAGCGTTACCAGCTAGCTTCATGACAAAGATGGGTGAACCGGGGACTTCGTTCGCGACTTGGTTGAAAAGCGCGTTGAAGTTGTCTTCCGAGTCGACTTTTCGGATACCTTTACCACCACCTCCTTCCGAAGCTTTAATCATGACTGGGAAGCCAATCATTCGGGCCTTTTCGAGCGCGGCAGCTGCATCTGCTGTGCAACCCAGGGCGTAAGTCTCATCCGAGACGGTGACGAGGTTTGTTGCTGGATCAATGACAACGTCGTCAACCCCGATACCAGACCAGGGAATACAAGGGACTTTAGCGTGTTGAGCAACAATGGTTGACGAAATTTTATCACCGAGCGATCTCATTGCAGAACCTGGAGGACCAATAAAGACAATTTTCTTTGGAGACGCAGCTAGCGATTCAGGCAGAATTGGATTTTCAGACGCGTGACCCCAACCAGCCCAGACAGCATGTACGTTCATGCGTTCTGCGACATCGACGATAAGTTCGACGTTTGCGTAGTTGTTATTGTTTGTACCCCCTGGGACTTCAACGTACTGATCAGCCATACGAATGTAATCAGCATTAGCTTGTAAATCTTCAGGAGTAGCCATGACAGTGAATTGAATTGCGCGCTCATCGCCGAATGTTTCGTAGGCCCACTTACGAATTGATCTAATTTCTTTCACCGCGGCGATACCATTGTTAGCAATCAGGATCTAGATTCAGTCAGTAAACGCGAATCAGAGTCAAGTTAGTACATACGTTGGTAATGACAGTATGACCACCATGAGCTTGAACAAAGTCTTTAACCAGACTGCTTGGAGCCACCTCGACGGAATTGAGTCCGATGAAATGAGAAGGCAGACTTGAGATCAAAGACATTGTCAAATATTCAGTCTGTATTTAAAGATATCGAAAGAACAGCAAAGACTTTGATGGGACAAGACACCTGATCTATACAGAAACCACACAGAGATTATACGGGTAGTCTATATATGATCTAAACAGAACGGTCTAGAAGTAATACAAGGAGAAAGAGAAGGAATAGAAGGGAAAAGAGAGGTCGATATGAGGGTGAGGATCGGAGGGAGGTTTTCAATACGTAAATTGTTTTGAGTGAACCAGTGCGGCGCATGCTAGAAGAATTGCGTGTTTAATGCATAACTGCACTTCTGTTCATGGCATCTCCCAACAAGTATGCATCCCCAAAACCGATCAACCGAACTTTGTCTCCACTTTTTTCTCCACCAAAACATACTGGTTACATAATATATTAATAAGCACATTCCAATACTCCATACAAAAGCAAATGAACACTAAACATCGTGACGATTTAACCGCCGAATCCATAAAGTGTGCGTCCTTGTCGCTTAAGTGCATAAACAACGTCCAGCGAAGTAACCGTCTTCCTCTTCGCGTGCTCAGTATACGTAACAGCATCACGAATGACAGACTCAAGGAATGACTTGAGAACTCCGCGTGTTTCTTCGTAAATCAAAGCAGAAATACGCTTAACTCCACCACGACGAGCGAGACGTCTGATTGCAGGTTTCGTGATGCCCTGAATGTTGTCACGAAGAATCTTACGATGACGCTTAGCACCACCTTTTCCCAACCCTTTTCCTCCTTTTCCTCTTCTATAAAATTATTATTATTTAATTATATAATTATATATATATAAACATACCCAGACATGTTGTTAATAAGTTAAGTAGTGATTAAAAGTTGTAAGTAGTGAGTAGTGAATATGTTACGTAATTATCTGTTTTGATAAAAAGGAAACAGGGAAAAAAAGAAAAAAAAAGAGGGAAAACAGTCAAATTTATAGAATTTCGTGACTGATTCGCATCAATCATTCCGTGCACTCGTCTCAGCCAATCAAAGCCGCGTCTGATTTTTATTCAAAAACACATCAAAATTCCAGAAATTCACACGCCAATTTTGGTGCGTTTTGCGTCGTCCACTTTTGCCCTCGTTTGCACCAGTTATTGTTGAGCCGCACGTGCGTGTATTAGGGTTTTATTGCATCAGGGTAACTTACTACTCAATACCATACAACTCCTTCACTCTATACTTCAACTTGACTGCTTCAATCTCAGCCTGTAAAGTCTTACGCTCATCTTCTTCAACCCAACTCATATCTAATGCGTCCTGTGCAATCTTTAACCACTCTGCAACACTCAATCCCATCTCTTTCTCAACTGCCTCGTAGTTCTCAGCAATATAAGTGCTGCCAAAGTACGATGGATCATCACTGTTGAAGCACAGCTTGACGTTCGCGTCCAAGTACTGTCGGATCGGTGAGTGTGGAATCGAGTCCGTGACTTTGAGCAACACGTTGGAAATAGGACACATTGTAACTCCGACTTTCTTGTCTGCCAGAAGCTTTACAATCTCAGGATGAGTGCGCGCACCAATTCCGTGATCGCAACGCTCGATTCCAAGCAACTCAATCGAGTCCCGCACGTATTCAGGCGGGCCAATCTCTCCAGCATGAGAAGTCACATGCCATCCTTGAGCTTTAGCAAAGTTGAACACGTCAATATACAATGAAGGTGGGCATCCGGCTTCGCTCGAACTCATACCAACACCCTTAATGTACTCCTTTAACGGAACCGCCTGTTCTAGTAAGTCCATCATGTTTTCTGGTGAGAAATGGCGCAACAAGCACAAAATCAAGTCACTCGTAATACCAAAGTCCTTTTTGGCCTGCACACATCCTTCGTGCAATCCCATCACGATTTCTTCCAATTTAATTCCACGGTTAGTATGTTCCTGTGCTTCGAAAAACAACTCAGCATGACGCAAGTTGCTGTTTGAAACTCGTTTAAAGTACGCGTAAATTAAGTCGTAAAAATCCTGACGAGTTCTAAACACTTTATGTCCAAGATAGTACAAGTCCAAAAAGTCCTGCAGACTATTGAAAACAGATGCCTTTCGAATGTCCTCGGGCGAATCAAACGGGATCGTCACATTGTTGCGTTTCGCAATCTCAAACATCAACTCGGGCTCCAATGAACCTGTTTTTCAATTTGTTAGACGATGCAGTTTACCACTTGATGCAGAATATTTACCTTCAAGATGCATATGCAACTCAATCTTGGGCAAATCACGGACAAACTGGAGTTTAGTCTTAAGATCCATTGTATTTGCTGTTGTTTAAATGCAATTGTCGTGTGCTAGAAATAAAATACTGTCTAAGCTGTCTTTAGTGAACGTCAATGTCTGACTCGTGTTCAATATTTAAGCTTTTTGTTATCTCGACTCCTGAATGCCGGAGGCACAAATTGCCGTATGATTGATTGTTCTACATACATTCAATATTCCTCCGTATCGTTGATTCATGATAGCATAATAAAGAGAATACTTGATCTATAATTGCATTAATCTGTAATTCGGCCTTATCCCACTTTCTCTATTCACTGTATCTCTTCCTTACTCATGTCCTTGGTTTATACGATACTTCCTGCTTGATGGTTGTATCATATGTAGTTGCCTGATAGTTCTACCCAATGCAACACTGTGGTGTTTGGGTGACACTATGTATAATAAATTAATCTAGTCATTGGTATTGATTATATTACTGATCTAACATATGCGCTCGTAAACATCGTAAATGTAGTGTTTAGTGCATACTCTTGCTGTCGTATATATTTCTAATAATTTTGAATAGATTTTTTATTTTTTTTAATAATTATTGAATATTTACATTGACTTATTGGTCAAAAGAAGTCTTTTTATAGAATACAAAATTTTGTGAGATATATCTGCTACCAACGTTGCAAAAAGAAGTTATTCCTGCTACTTCAACCATACAGTCACAGTAGAATTACTACTTGTATATTACACAAAATTAAACCTCTAAAATTACTCATAAATGCAATAATAATTTCTAATTTTCAATTGCATTTTATTTGTCAAATTAAGCTTACAAAAGAAAATTCTTCAGAACGAACGCACTGAAGCCGCATCCAGTGAGGCGTACTTACAAGTTCATTCCGTATCGCATCACTACTATCAAGAGAATCATGCAACTCCCACAAAGCAGTTAATCATTAATGTTACATGGAAACCCAAGTAAATTGCAGTTCAAACAATTTAAGTTACCAATACCGGTCGGAAAATAAAGAAGTCGAGTGCGCACGAATGCGACTGCTTTTAACAAAAGAGAACGCCGTAAACACCAAATGCAACACTCATAAATACTTCTTCGCCAACATCTTCACCCGTTGATCAAACACTTTACTCTTGATTTGCTGGTCGACTGTGTAGAACGGCGACATGAGTGTTTTGACGTACAAGTCGTACAGGTCCACGAAGAACTGTTTAATGACTTCATCATTTCTTGTCTCGTGAAGAAGTAGAAACTTCATATCTATACTATGAGTACTCTTGCTTCATGATGACTGAAATTTACTTACTGCCTACTGTAAGATATGCTGAGATTAGATAGTTATAGAACTTGTCAATCACTTTCATATGCCTAATAATTAGATTCGTCCGTATATAGTATAAAATACTTACATCTGATTAGTATTCCATTGCATTTCCTCAACGATATCTAATGAAGAATGAACAATAAATGGACACAATTGCTTCATGTCATTTGAAAACTGCATTTTGTTAGGTGAATAACTGCCCTGATATTACACAACACACACCTTTGAATTGCCATTTCCACCTTGTCTATACGTCCCAAACTCCAGATTATAAACTGAATTATCCTTCGATCCAATTATTGCTAAATAATATGACATTTTTGATATTTGTCTATTCAGCTATTACTGGTCTACTCTGATGTGTTTGTATGTGCTATTACAATTACAGCACACTGCACTAATGGCATAAATGCAGCATAATTATAAGTATGAGCCCCACATTCGATTTAAAACTCTAAAATATGTATGCGAAGAAAGAAAATTCTGAAAAAAAGAGCACGAAATTATCGACAAAAACAGACTTGAAAATTCTGAATTTTATTATTCTATTTTTCAGAGTGGGAAATACTCATTTGGAGAACATTCTAGAAGTCATACAGATCTTTAGCATATAAATTATATAATATGGTTTGGCCATTTGGAGGAACCAAGTCAAACGAAGACTCATCATCATCAATACAATCTACCACATCTGAGTCTACTCAACAGCCACCACAACAATTGACACAAGTAGAAGATGATGTGCCTGATTTTTTAAAGCAATCTTTTGATGTCACTAAATTACATCCGTTAGCAGGTTTAGATCAAGGACTAGAAGTTCTGGACTTGGAAGATGATGCGCTCAGTGAGATGCCAGGATCACAGGGTGTTTTGCCTTCACGTGGGTGGACTGACGATTTATGTTATGGAACGGGTACAATGTATATGAGTGGTGAGTGCCCCTGTTTAAATGGTATAACCCATAACTGACTTGCAAGGACTGACTATTGGTGGCACATATGGATTCATGGAAGGCATGCGGACATCGCCTGCAAATGCTCCTGCTCGGTTAAGGATCAATACTATTCTTAACTCTATAACAAGGCGAGGCCCCTTTCTTGGAAACACCGCTGGTGTTCTTGCAGTTTCTTATAACGTGTTTAATGGCATCCTTGGTATGTCAATTTATGTGATGGATTGTAATATGTTCTAACGCCGTACAGATCAATACAGAAACTATCACGACATTTACAATTCTGTCAGCGCCGGTCTGGTAACCGGTATACTCTACAGTTCAGCTCGAGGAATCAAGCAAATGGCCATCTCAGGCGCAATCATGGGCACTGCAACCGGCGTGTGGAGTTTCATTTCAGGTTCCGTATGATTACAATCCCCCGTACTCGAAACCGTACTCGAAAATGGTAGGCTCGACGAATTGTCTTATGTATAAATAACAACTCTTTTCCTTTTTTTTTTCCTTGTATAAATCGACTTACTTCTCCTCTGCTTCACCTTCTATCGAACGTACTTGACTTTTTGCTTTTGCTTTTTGGCGCTGGTCTTTGACTTCACATCTACGACACCCTCTTGTTGTTGTTCATTCATGGCCCGCTGGGCCAGCATTGGCTTAACAAATGACAAGTATCCAGTCACGACAGCGTATACCGGGATCTACTATACTCAGCTCAATTAGACATATCTACGCAAAACACTTACAGAAAGATAAAATATCCACAGCCATGTCCGACCAAACAACACGACTAAAACATCACATGCCCACGTCACATACACAATGTCCCATAAATATTCGGTCAGTCCTGCCTGGTTCAGATCTTCACCACCAGACACAAGACTTCCGTCATGTAGAGAATACCGTGGGCGGCCTATACGTTAGCCAGTTGTTTGTCCACATAACGCACGCATTTACCTATACGATCAAGCTGATACTCAATGATCCAGGCCGGCAATGACAAAATCATAAACGACCATATTGATTTGGGTCTGCGTAGAATGACGTATGACAACACGTACACAGCGTTCACAATGACTGAAATTGTGTGCAAGTTCTTGATTGCAGCCAAGTTTGCCTGCACTTGTTTCTTGACTGCCGCTTTTGCCATTAAAGTGCTCTAATCTTGTCTTGCGACGATGCTGAGTTCCTCGAGATCGTTAGATATCGCCGAGAGCACGAGGGTATGGTACTTTGCTTACAGAACGAGGGCTTGGTATTACATGAATCGAATCAGAGCACAAGGGTTTGGTACTATAATCACCATCATGTCACAGTCATCGATGAAACAATGTCGATGAGACTGACCGCATCATTGTCGTCTCGAATAAACCGCAGTCAGAAACGAAGAAGAGAAGATGGGTCAGATGTGTTGTATGCTGCTGAAGCCGAGCACGGCGGAGACCAGACGCCTGTGCCGCAACCGTCTAAACGAGCACGAGAGGCTAAATTGGAGATTACGAACTTGATTGTATCAATAGGTACGTTTTATGAGTACGTGTTATGAGTATGTGATGTTAATGACGTGGCTCAGAGGGTGAAATGAGTCGGCTGTCTGATATAAATATCGGTATCAGTGTCGTACTGTCACGAATGTGGGAACCTATTCCAGAAAAAGGCATTGGCTTGAGTCGAGACGGCATGGCAGATTTGTACAGGTTCAGAAAGGTAAGGTACTTTTATATTCAAGACAAACAATTAACGACCAGACGATTCCACCGCTGATCATGGTCTCGCATCTTCACGCGTTGTTCCCATCCGATCCGACATTTATTGACCGTGAAGTTCAAAGGGTGGCGGAAGAAGGCATAGTGAGGAGAATGGTCGTGAACCAGACTGCAGGAGATATGGTGATTGAAAACAAGGAGTATTTAAGTAGGCTTCATCAGGCAAAACAGGCAAATAGTGCACATCGTGATGTTTTTGGTATGCTTTGAAGTACTGCAAGCCGATCTGACTATGTGATCTGACTGTAAAACAGACAAGTTTGAACAGCTGCTAAAAGACAAACCCGCTTCTACACAACTGACGTTTACAGAACTGACAAATTATGAAATCTCAGAGCAAAGTGGTATCCGCGACCTAATTGCAGCTGGGTTTTTAGTGCTTTCTGGGTCGCCAGGCATATACTTCATTTCAATCCCGAACGTCGGTTCGTTTCTCAAACTCTCGTTCCGGACCCGGCAGTGGGTAGTTTCACTGCTGAGTAAAACCAAGTGGAAGGAAATGATGGAGAAGATGATCCGCGAGCGATGGGACGCGAATCACAAGAAGTGGCGAGAGTTTCGAGGTGTGCGGTTTGAATGGGTCATGATGGAAGTCAAAGGTGGTGGATGGTGTGAGCCGTTTGGAACGCCGAGCGGACGAGGGTGGAAGTTGACTGGGAAGAAGAAATAGGTAATTAACTATTAGTCGTGTGTGGATGATGATAGTAAAGGAGTAAATGTCAGATTAGGGTAAATGTATCAGAAGAACGTACGTTTTGATGAGGGTTTTAGGAGTATTTTGCGAATAACTGCCTAATTGGGAAAAGCACTAAAACGTACAGTTTACTTTTATTAAACTTAAACACAAAGAGCGTACTCTTTGGTCTCGGACTTAACCTTAATTTAATAGAAAGTGACAGTGATCGGGTCCATAATTGACAGTTGAGATGAATAACATAGTACTAAAAGACGTCACTGTTATGAGAAGTACCTGTTAAGTACTTGTCAGCAATAAGCGGCGTCTCTGCTGTATATAAGTTGCGTTGGACCCATCTGAATTAAATATACAAAAACATTTGGAACAAAATACATTGAACAAAATGAGCACTGAATTTGCGAAGGATCAGCCCGAAGGATTTAAGAATTATCTTAAGAAGATTGCGATTGTTGGCGTATGATATCTTGTAAATATAGTGAAATCCAAATACTGACTACTCACTGAAGGCTGGAGGCCATGTTGGGAGTTACATCGTAAAGGAGCTGTTGAAGACCGGCAAGCACGAAGTAATCGCACTCACCAGAGCAGACAGCAAGAGTAAGATTGCAGACGGCGTGACAAAGGTTGTTGTAGATTACGATGACGAGAGCACTGTCGTGGCAGCATTGGCCGGTGTCGACTTTCTGATTGTGACCATGAGTGTCCTGGCTCCACGAGACTTGGAGAACAAGATCATTGCGATGGCAGCAAAAGCCGGCGTGAAGTACGTCATGCCAAACGTTTTTGCGGGCGATGTGATGAACGAGAAGCTGGTGCAGGAGGCGACGTTTACGCCTGGATTTAAACCGCGGGCCAAACACATTGAAGATCTGGGCATGAAATGGATCGCGCTGGCGTGCGGGTTCTGGTACGAGCACAGTGTCGTGATGGGGCCTGACTGGTTCGGATTTGATTTTAAGAACCACGTCATGACTTTCTACGACGACGGCAAGACCATGATGACTGTAGGCACGTTTGAGATTTGCGGCGAGGCAGTGGCTGCGCTGCTGAGTCTGCCTGTGCTGCCTAAGGACGAGAACGACAACTCGGTCACGTTGTCGCGCTGGTTCAACAAACCGGTGTACGTTGCGAGCTTCAGGATCTGTCAGAAGGACATGTTCGACAGCATTCTACGTATGTCCGGCGAGAAAGAAGAGGACTGGAAGATCGTGTACCAGCCTTCGGCCGAGCGATATCAAGAAGCCGTGGCTACGATGAAGCAAGGCGGTCCTTTAGCGCGAGTTGCGTTTGCAAGAGCAATGTATTCTCGCATGTTCTTCCCGACCGGTGAAGCAGATTGCGAAACCATGTACGGACTGAGCAATGAGGTATTAGGATTGCCGGAGTACAATCTAGATGAGCACTCGAAGAATGCGTTGCAGATGATTGCTGATCATTGGAGTTACTTTGGATAGTTTTGTCCTGTAGTTGCTGTAGTTGCTTGTTCAGCTAATAGTCATCAGCTGTGAATTGTGTGTAGAGTATGTGCGTATGTGTAGAGTACGTGTGTAGGCTGTGAGTGGAGTAAATGACGATGTATTCAGCCGCGCGTTTCGAGGCGATGCGTATACTAGACATGAGTGCGCAAATCCGACGTGACTTTGTCAGCGCGATGGTTCAAGACATCGTGGACGAGATCACAGACGAAATTGCGGACAGCGCGAGCCTGGAATACGTCGCAGAAGGCGCTGCAAATGTATTATACGCGTCCAATGACCCACGTTACGTACGTACTTATTGTCTTGATGCGTCAAATACTAATCTATGCAAGACACGGTACCTTGTTCGACTGCGCAAACGCGTTCAGGCACAGCCTTCAACCGTGTCGGTGATGGAGTTCATGCGCCAATCAATTACGCCGCTATTTAAGAAAGACATGGTAGTTGAGATGAGACTTGTGAAGGTAGGCAATGGCGTAGTCAAGCAGCTCAATAGCAGGTTGAACGAGCTTGACCGGAGCGGTGATCGCGACAGGAAACGACAAGGGACGACGCTGGATGAGAATGAAGCGTACGGCATATTAGTCGAGTCCATGACATCGACGTCGGACAGACCTAGAGTCCGCATCAAAGGCACCTCGTCGCTGGTCACAGTAGACCCGGACAAGGTCGCGGTGATGCTGGAGTTCAAACCTAAGTGGCTGGTGCAGTCGCGAGACGCGCCTGCGAACTGGAAGTACTGTCGTACGTGCGCGCTAAGACGGATGCGCTCGTCGTCGTCTGAATTTTGTCCGCTGGATCTCGTGTCTGGGTCGCGAGCCCGAGTTGAGAAATCCGTGCGGTGTCTGGTGCCAGACAGTATCGTCACGTTGGAAGGCGTTGACGTACTGCGACGAGTCACGACGGAGTTTGTGCTTAATACGAAGTTGTTTGCAACTTTAGCATCAGTTCAGACCGAAATGGACCGGACTGGGGTGTTTGCCGCAACAATAGACGACAGGATCTTGATTGCAATGACGGCCAGAGACTGTACTGCGTTTTTGCGAATTGCTACGTGCACGCCGGACGACATGATTAAGCGTCTGTTAGAGGGCACGACGTACATTGAAGTACGCGGCAACACGTACGTTCGTGTCGACACGGACAACTACTTCACTGTCGTCTGCCGACTGGCCGATCTTGACATCAAGGACCGCACAGGCACTAAACTCGCGTACTGGCAATCAATTGAACGCGCCCTGAATGACGGCGGGTGGTACACTATGGGCGACGACAATCCTTGCAGGCTCTAAGCACGATACAGCTTATTTCAATGATACAATCAGAAGACTATACAAAAGAACTACGTAGATTAGATCTACTACATTTTCCGGGTCTGCTTCCCACGCATCCGTCTAATCTCCTTCTCGCGCTCCTTAGCTGACGCCTTCTTCTGGTCCTCCGCGCTCAACCCGGCCAAACCTTTCTTCTGCTCTTTTTTCTCCTTCGCGCGCGCGTTCGCAATCTCCTCAGCCTTCTCGTCGTCCGCGATCTTCTGCAACTTGCGCACCTCCTCGTCTCTCGTGGCCTTCAACTTCCGCATAACCTCGGACCGCCAGTGCGCCTTTGCGACGGCCACGTCAATCGTGTTCAAGAAGGACGACACCAGACGCGACGTGGCCGCGTGCTCGTCCGCGGTCCTGGCCATCGTCAGCGAGAGTAGCCCACGCTTTGAAGGCACAAACTCCTCGACCCTGTCCCATTAGCAACCAACTTCAATCATCACGACATTTTAAACTTACGTCCGGGGACGAGCGACAGGCAGGTCGCTGAGCACGAGATACTCAAACACGCTCTCAGCGTTCGTGACCGCCTCAATCAGCTCCGGCGTCAAGAACGTCTCTCTAATCTCTGCAGACTCGCACATGACAGTCATCGACACCGGCAGCTTTGGATGGTCCGACGTCTTTGTCAAAGAAAGATCATAGTTCTCTTCACGCACACGTTTCATGTAGTCCTTGTGCACGACCGCAAACACGAACCCGTCGTACGTCGACTTCTCCTTCTCACTGTCGCTTGGCTTCACGATAAACTCGACTGTGTCCTTCGGCGCATCGTACCCAAACACAAACGACAGCACGTAGTCGAGAAACACCATGATGACGTTATGCCTCGCAACAAGCGTGATCTTGCCGTGCAGCAGACTCACGTTCGCACGCCCGGTAGCGTAAAACACATAATCGACAGGGCCCAGTCGCTTAAGCAGCTTCGAGAACGGCAAAGCACCTGGCTCAAGGATGTTCACGCTCGCATCAAATCCTACCTGGTAGAATTGCAACTTCAACCCTTCAAGCTGTGCCTTCATCCAATTGGTCGCCTTGCGCTTGTTTAGATACGCACCAACGAGATGAAGCCCAATAAACCCGAGCACAACCGCAAGAAACGACAACTCGTTGGTCCAGTTGTAGAAAAACAATCGCTGCTTCAGTGGCATCGCGTAAAACTGCTCGGCCGTCAAATTTCTCTTAAGAGATGCCCTGCTCTGTCAGCGTATCCTATGTCTATTCAAGTTAATCATAAACGTACCCGTTAACAACATCAGCCTCCACGGTATCAACGACAGCACTCTCGACAGGACGATAAGACTCGAATTCACCTTGGGCCATAGCCAAAGTAGCCAATGCAGCAAACACAAAGCCCGTTTTCAACATTCCCGTTCGTGTCATTTGATTTTGCTGCGAACTCGTCGACTCGTCCGATTTGCTTTCTCAAGACGTTCTTGACGTTCTCGGGAACGGCATATCTTTCATGCTGCGATACATTTGTGTATTAACGTACAATACCCTCGTAACTTGTAGTACACAGCCGCATAACGTGCGGCTAAATTTATCTAGTCTACGCGTCTACTGAATGGCCCTCCGTTTCTCGTCAACCAGATCCAGCAAATCAGCCAAATCATTCCGCAGCGCAACATTGACCGCCGCAACCGCAATCAGTTCATTCTCGAGGCCAGCCAGAATCCGCTGCCCGGTCTCGCTCCTGGCAATGTTGCGCAAGATCAGGACTGCTGTCAGCGGCACACCAACCGCCTCGCCGCGCTCGTCGACCGTCGTGGACTTGTTACGCAGCACGACTGTGTGTGACTGCACGGTATTGTCAAGCCCAGAAGTCTGTTTAGGCGCTGCGTCTGTACGCGAAGAAATGGGCGCAGGCTTGTTGTCTTCTGGGGACGGAATGTGCGTCCGGACGTGCGCTGCGACTTTGTACCGATCTCGTTCGCCTGTAATAGAGAAACGCTCACACCCGTTCCAGTGGCAGAAATATGTTGGCAATTCGCTTGGCGCCGACAAACTGTCTGTGCCGTCTTGCGCAGCAACTTGTGTCGGTGCGTCAGACATGCTCACGTCTGCAGTCTCGGCTACGACCTCGACGTCCGAAGTATCGGTCGGGGCAGGCATGTGCGAGGTCAAGATATGTTGAAACAAATTGGCGACCGACGGAAATGACTGTCCACAGTGCACGCCCGGGACCTTGTCCCATTTGCACGAAATGTACAGTTCGCCTTTCAACGACAACGGCACTTGTCGCGGCCTGATGCCTTTAATTATGAACTTCTGCTGGCCCTGCGGCAGCGTGACAACCATTGCCGCCGCGCGCCTAAACGCGGTGGTCACGTTCTTAATAAAATCGGCCGCCGGAAGCAATTTCTTGCCTTGTTTGGCGTACTCCTCGAACCGCGATTCGTACGCTTTCCAGAGCGCGATCTGGGTCACGTCGCCGTCCGGGTCGTCTTCGAAACACACTCGCATCCTGTTTATTAGACCGAGATTTGTCACGTAGTAGCAATCACACTTACCATTGGGTTGCACGTTCAGGCTCGCTATATGCTAACAAATCCCACACCAGGTCTGTAGGAAGTTCAGGCGGTGCTGTCGGTGCGGGATTTGGATTCTGTTCTGCTGCCAAAACCGGCACAGGAACGGGCGCATTTGGCTTTGGCGACTCTTGCGCCTGGTAAAGTAGTAGCCTGATGAGTTGCAGCACCGGGTCGCGCCAGTCAATGACGTCGCCTGTGAGTTCAATGTTTTGCGGTGCACCTGTGTACTGGTACAAAAAGTCAAGACAGACCGAGAGTAGTTCCTCGTCATCGAGCATGATGAGCGAACATATCCGCGAGACTGTTTTGTTGTCGACAGCTTGCAACAGGTTCGTGTCGACCGAGATGACGAGTCTGGCGATCGCACGTAACGAGCTGACCAGGACCCCTCGGTCGTCAGTAGACAGATACCCAATCAAAACACGAAACAGAGGGTCAGAACTAGAATGTGGCCGTAGAAAGAGCGAAACAGATTCAGTGATGTCAAGACAATACTGGCGCAATTCGACCAGACTCGGCCGGTCTACAGGCAACGACAAGCACTTGACCAGCACATCAACACAAACCCTTGATCTCGACAAATGCCGTGCGTTTTCAGGGTTAATCGCCGCGTTGCGCAACACCAACGCAGCCTCGAGAATTTTATCCAGTTTGTTCCTAATCTTCTCGTTCTCTGACGTCACTCCAAACAGTCCGATGTCGTCCTCGGTCTCAACCACAGTCCCGTCACTCAGCTTGAGTGGGTAAATGTCAATATCAGCAAACTCGTCAGCCATACTGAGCTTCTCAAGCAACGCAGGCACAAGCGCAGGGTACCGGTCGAAATGCAGGTCGTCTGGCGTCTCGAACGACATCCGGACAAGCGACTGAAGAGCCCAGTCAAGCTCATCCGGTAAATTTGAGCGGATCGCGAGTGCGACTCTGTTCATGAGCTTTTTGTAGGCGTTTTGTTTGAGACGCGTCTATTTACGCGTTTGTTGACGTTTTTTTCTTGCGCTGAGCGATGCCATCGCTAAGTACAAGGCCCTTAAACTAATGCTTATAGTACAAACACCTCAATTAGGGTAAGGGCTGAATACATTGACGAAAAGTTCTCGAGATGCGAATTGAATCTTGAGCGCACAGCAAAATGTCAAATTTACTAGGAAAGGTGAGTTAAGTGTGTGGTTGTATAGGGACTAAGCTAACAGATAGACACGACTTGCGTATTCACGAGTATGGCATCACGTAAATCTAGAGGACGAGAACAGGACGCTGGGTCGACTGGCTACGCAGATTGCGATTACGTTAATGGGCAAGCACAAGCCAATATTCTCGCCTGCTAATGACTGTGGAGATTACGTTGTGGTGACGAATTGCAATCAGTTGCGAGTGTCGGGCAAGAAGTTTGAGCAGAAGATGTATCGGAAACACACGCAGCAGCCTGGAGGGCTGAAGGAGATGAACATGGAACGGTTGGTCAGCAAGTTGGGGTATGGTGAAGTGCTCAAGCGAGCGGTCAGTGGGATGTTGCCGAAGAACAGGTTAAGGGCAGTCAGACTGGCGAGATTGAGAACATTTGAAGGACCGGATCATGATTATAAGAAGAATCTGATACGGTACTGGGCAGAGACGCCGGAGGTTATTAAGGCCAATAAGTTTATAGAGAAGTAATGTACATAATCAAAAGCTATCAACTATAACTAGTGGACTACGACATATGAGGTCTATGTCGACATAGTAGAGACCAGTTTATGGCCATCTATGACAGTTTATGCCGATATACAAGTGACTAATCTATGAGGTGTTTTGATACTAGAAGATATTGATAACAAGATATTAGAACAAACCGGCCCATAACTAGAGAACAATAAACACTATAAACACTATAAACACTATAAACACTATAAACACTATACAACACTATAATAAAGCAAAGCAATATAAATATATACACTATTCGTCACGAACGACAGTAGCAGTAATAAGACCGTTCGGGTTCGACTGAGGAGCATAGACCTGGGCGTCTTCACCAGTGTTTTTAAGACCTTCAAACCACGACAAGTCAATGTCAAAGTAATGCTTGTTTGGCAGCGAGTACGAGACCTCGATCGTGTCCGCGTTGGCAGACAGAATGAGTTTGCACATCTTAAACAACGTGGCCTGAACACTGGCCGAGTCGTCGAGCGCAAATGTCTTGAGCGTGATGGTGCGCGCAGAGTCGTATCCCTCAGCAAATGTGTCGGCCGCGGCTTTGACGTCGTCCAGACTGTCGTACGGCTTGAACTTCCAGACCGAGTCGACCGAGGTTGACATGATCCGGTCGCGGGTCTCCTTTAGCGTCGTGAACTTATCCTGGATGTAGCCGTAGAATGCAGATCCGGTGGATTTCAACACCAGCAAGTCCGAGATTCCGCTGGAAATGAAAGTCTTACCACACTCATGAACTTCGGCGTCAGCTACTCTGACTTCGGCGCCGTCGCGAATAAATGAATGATCGTGAGGCACACCGTCGACCGCGTAACGAGTCCATCTGTGCTGGATGATGTGAATGAACGCCTTGTGAATATGGGCGTACTCAGTCACGAAATGGTGGCCGAGGACAGCGGCAAAGACTTCGGGCGGCGAAACAGGGTTCTTCTTTGCCAGGACTGATTATGTTAGGATCAGGATCAGACACAGTAGGGAGCAGACGTACTGTGAGTAGTGTTCTTCATACTGTCAGTAGTGACAATTGGGGTATTATCAGCATGAGTGTAAGCTTCGGCGATGTCACCTTCGAGCATAACACGGATAGTGAACTCATAAACGTATTGGAGTTTTGGATTTGTAGCGTCTTTCTCTACTTTTAGCAGACGAATGTTGTCTTTTCCGTAGCGAGCAGCAGTAAGATGGACCATTGTGAGTGTGTATATATGTGTGTGTGTATACGTGAGTGGAGTGAGTGAATTGAAGCCGATCAAGTGTATTTATATACAGCACTCATCGACTGAATGACGATTATCTCGACTGATAAGACCCAAAAGTGACAGAAACGAGGAATCGCGGGACGGCAGGAGAGTGAGACGAGTGAGACGCGCCACATGCGGCGGGAGTCGGCCATGTCCGAACGTCGCGCGAAATTAAACAACGTCGCACAACCCCGCGATGTTGAACTATCGATGATTTTACCTGTAGAAGTGATCTGCATATTTGTAGCATGCTTGATACTGTGTTATAGTGTGGTATTACATAGTGTGCGTGTGTATGTTTGTGCGTGTGTTGCATAGTATAGTGTAGTGAATGCACAGGACGGATTGAATCCGCAATGCGAAGTAATAAACTGTTCTTATCTTGACATTAAACTATTCTCAATCATCATCATCATCGTGATCATCGTTATCATCATCATCATCAATCAACATCTCGTCACAATGAAAAATCATAAAGGCGGGAGCTAGTCACGTCTTAATGAAAAGTGGCGTACAAGCCATCGCTACCCCTGGGTCAGTACTATACTGTATGTAATATGGGTACGCTCGCTGATGTCCGTTTGCTGCGAATCGAACATCGCGCGGTCTACGCCGATATTCTCATTGCGCGTGTGTCTGTGCGTATGTGCCCTATTGCTGTGTCTAGTCTGCTGTGTCTTGTGCCTAGTCTGTTGGTCTCTATGTAGGTGTACGTGCATCTGGTTATCAGTATGACCGGCATGTGTATCACCACTTCTGTTGGCTGATTCAGTCAACATCCTATTGATATGCGTCAATGACATTATTCGTTTGCGTTCTTCTCATTAGTCAGGCCATCTTATACCGCTGTCACGACTTAGGTACTCGTTTACTTTATGCTTAATCGATTCCATACCTCGTCGTACTCTTCGGCATGATACGTATGTTGCTTATCGTGACACTGAGTCGTCTAAACTATTTTCCGGCTGCCTCCTCTTTATCTCGTATGTCATTGATCTTACGTATGCTGTAGATGTTTCTGTCGTTACTTCTCGGTGTCCTCCCAAGTCTACCGATAAACGCCCCTTTACTACTATTCTCTCATAATGCGAACAAATGTACTTTTACTGCCGGTCTCACTAACTACTACTCATTCTCTCCCATTGCTCCTTACTCACTCTTAAAACTCCTTACGCTCTCAAACTCACGATGCCGAAATGAGTGTGCGGCTCAACCTGTCAATTTCAAGTCCGACTGGCCTTCTTGTCGCGTGTTGCAGTAGTATCATATTCTTCATTGTATAATTACATAGTGCAGTCGCAATGGTCGTCGCGTCAAATGCTCCAGACCCAAATGTCTTCCAAATCGGTATCATTGGAATGGGAGACATGGGACGAATGTATGCTCGTCGATTATCAAATGCAGGATGGATGTGAGTACTCGTGAAGACGTCATAATGTGTGTGCTAATATTTCAGGATCAACGCCTGTGATAGACCAGAACGGTTCAAGAGCCTTAAAGATGAGTTCAAAGACAGTACGTATGGCGTATGTTCACAATGCTCGTGCTAATGACCTCAGACTCTCTCGTCTCGGTCCTTCAAAACGGACATTACGTGTCTCGGTTGAGCGACTACATCATTTACTCTGTCGAAGCAGAAAACATCGACGCAATTGTAGCAACTTATGGCCCTTGTATGTACTTCATCGCACGCACTACCGTCAGCATCTAACGACTATAGCAACAAAGGTCGGTGCAATTGTCGGCGGCCAGACTTCGTGTAAAGCTCCAGAAGTCGCCGCCTTTGAAAAGTACCTGCCGTCAGACGTCCAGATCGTGTCATGCCATTCACTGCACGGCCCGAACGTCGACACTCGAGGCCAGCCTCTAGTCATCATCCAGCACCGTGCTTCCGACGAATCAGTCGAGACCGTGCGCACCGTGCTGTCGAGTTTCAACTCCCAGTTCGTGTACCTGACTGCTGCTGAGCACGACAAAATCACAGCAGACACCCAGGCCGCGACCCATGCTGCGTTTCTGAGCATGGGTGTTGCGTGGCACGCAAACAGCCAGTTCCCATGGGAAGTGCCACGCTACGTCGGCGGAATCGAGAATGTTAAGATCAACATCTCTTTACGGATCTACTCAAATAAGTGGCACGTGTATGCTGGTCTGGCAATCATGAACCCGGCCGCTCATGATCAGATCCTACAGTACGCTACGTCGGTAACTGAGCTATTTACTTTAATGATCGAACACAAAGAAAAGGAGTTCCGGGATCGGATTTATGCCGCAAAGAAGGCAGTGTTTGGTGGACTCCCTGCGAACCATGAACTCCTACTTTCAGACGATCTACTCGACAAGTTCTCTCTATCAAAAGTCCCTCCGGGAGACCGCACACCAAACTCACATCTCAGTCTGCTCGCAATGGTAGACTGCTGGTGTAAGCTCGGCATTGTTCCATACGACCACATGATTTGCTCGACCCCGTTGTTTCGAATCTGGCTCGGCGTGACCGAATACCTATTCCAGTCACCTCGGATGCTGGAAGAGTGCATCACGGTCGCGCTCGAGAACGACACGTTCAGAGCTGATGACCTTGAGTTCACGGTCGCGGCCAGGTCATGGAGTGAGATCATCACGTTCGGCGACTTTAACTTGTACCGCCGCAAGTTCGAGTCGACCCAGGCGTTCTTCAGCCCTCGGTTTGCCGACGCGACCAAACTTGGAAACGAGATGATTAAGACCATTTTTGAAAAGACGAAGCAGAAGAAGCTGGCTTAGGGTTACTTGGGGTTTACTGTACTATAACATTATCACGAAGTCATGATGCTTCAATATACCATTAACATGTCATGCCATGTCATGTCGAGGTTGTAAATGTACCCAGAATTGTGTCATACACAGTAAACAGCGTAAAACGATTTTTATGGGGTAGTCTAATAGTAGTGTGGTCATGGCATATACACACAGTATATTTACACAGGGCAAGGGTTTGCCACGTACTAAAACTTTGCGACGACAAATTCTTCTCCCAAAAAAATTATTTATTTTTCTCTTCGATTTTCAACCAACAACACGAAAGGACAATATGAGTTACGGAGGATCTTATAGTGGCGGCGGTGGTGGAGGGTATAGATCGCGTGAGAATGATAGAGGTGGTTATAATGATCGTGGACATTCTGGTGGATATTCTCGTGATTCTTATGGAAGTGGAAGTCGAGGAGGAGGCAACTCATGGGGATCAGGTGGAGGTGGTCATGGAGGTGACAGAATGGGACAACTTGGAAGTTCTCTTCAGAAGCAAGACTGGGATTTGGAATCGCTTCCAAAGTTCGAGAAGAACTTCTATAAGGAACATCCAGATGTTGCTGCCCGAAGTGACCGCGAAGTGCAAAAGTTTAGAGACGAGAAGTTGATGACGACAAAGGGCAATGACGTGCCTAAGCCCGTTGAGACTTTTGATGAAGCTGGGTTTCCTTGTATGTTAATGTATTTGTTGTTCTTATGGTACATGGAACTAACATTATAGCTTATGTTCTTGCTGAAGTAAAGGAACAAGGATTTTCTGCTCCTACCGCTATTCAGTCCCAGGGATGGCCTATGGCTTTGTCTGGACGTGACTTGATCGGTATTGCTTCTACTGGATCAGGCAAGACTTTGTCATACTGTCTTCCTGCTATCGTGCACATCAATGCACAGCCATTATTGGCCCCTGGTGACGGTCCAATCGTTTTGGTTTTGGCTCCTACCCGTGAGTTGGCTGTCCAGATCCAACAGGAATGCACCAAGTTTGGCAAATCGTCTAGAATCCGCAACACCTGTGTGTACGGAGGTGTCCCCCGTGGACAGCAGATCCGAGATCTTGCTCGGGGTGTTGAAATTCTGATTGCCACCCCCGGCAGACTTATTGACATGATTGAGTCGGGCAAGACCAATCTTCGTCGTGTGACTTACCTTGTTTTGGACGAGGCCGATCGCATGTTGGATATGGGTTTCGAACCCCAAATCAGAAAAATTGTCGACCAGATTCGTCCTGACAGACAGACTTGCATGTGGTCTGCTACGTGGCCCAAGGAAGTTCAACGTCTTGCGCACGACTACCTTCACGACTACATCCAAGTCAACATTGGCTCGCTCGAGCTGTCTGCTTCACACAACATCACTCAAATTGTCGAGGTTGTGACTGAGATGGAGAAGCGCGACAAGTTGATTAAGTACCTCGAGAAAGCAATGGAAAAGTCTGACAACAAGGTATTGATTTTTACCGGCACCAAGCGTGTTGCGGATGAGATCACCAAGTTTCTTCGCCAGGACGGATGGCCTGCGCTCGCGATCCACGGTGACAAGGCCCAGAACGAACGTGACTGGGTTTTGAATGAGTTCAAGACCGGCAAGTCCCCTATTATGGTTGCGACCGATGTTGCGTCGCGTGGTATTGGTATGATATAGTCCCCTTGTTTCTTTTTTTATGATACCCCTGTGAAGTTCTGTAATGAGTTCTTGCTGTTTGGCTGAGTCTGGTGTAAAATTTCCACTTAAGAATGAGATGAAATACTGATGCGAGTGCTGTGACGACTTTGACCCTGTTTTTTGCCGGGTCATTTGTGATTTTTTTCTGTTTGGTGTCAGTTGAATGGCATTAGACCGTATCGCTCTGTGCTCGGCTGCTGTTCATGACGAATACAACAGCTACTTGATTTAAAGTGAGAGAGCGATATGCATTTATGAGAAGAAGGATCGACAGTCCGCAGAGACGTAAACGAAACTCTTATTCTGGTGGGGGTGATGACTTTATGCAGCGAGATAAAAGATACGGACGAACGCGAGAAGTAAACGGACTGACAAGAGTAGATGTGAAGGATATCAAGTTTGTGATTAACTACGACTATCCCAACAACAGCGAGGACTACGTGCATCGTATTGGACGTACTGGCCGTGCCGGCACTACGGGAACTGCAATTACCTTGTTCACGTCCGATAACGCGAAGCAGGCTAAAGATTTACTGACCATTTTGCGCGAGGCCAAGCAGGAGATCGATCCCAAGCTGGAGGAGATGGGCAGACCTCGTGGCGGCGGCGGATATGGCGGTGGCGGCGGATATGGTGGCGGCAATAGATGGGGTGGCGGCCGTGGAGGCGGTGGTGGTGGTCGAGGTTACGGTGGTGGTCGAAGCGGAGGATATTCTGGGTCGAATAATGCGCCTATGGGTAACCGTAGATGGTGATTGTGATTATAATATAGAGTGAATATATGTAATGGTATCTATTTTATGTCCGAAATTCGTCTTTATTGATGCGTGAATCATGAGGAGGAATGTTTGTAGTATTTGTAGTGTTTTGTAGATGGAGTTTTCAAGGCAAATGGCAAAGGATCACTAAGTAAATTCAATATATGACAATCTATTTTATATGTACTAGAACCCGTCTGTGCCGTTGAAGCCTGTGAAGCCACAGAGGAGGAATATTTTGAAGTATGGTTTTTTCGAGATGGAGTTTGCCCAGTTCCAAGCAGACGTGAGTCTTCCATCGATGCACGACCCTGCGTCGTAAAAATTATCCGCGCCTGAACCGTCGAACGCGTGTTTGAAGAAGTCAGCGAGAATTGTTTTCTTGAGGTCGTCGACCGACCCAAACTGGTTCTGCACGTACGAGTACACGAACGGATCTCTGGTGACGGTATCAATCGACGAGAGCACGCTGTCGAGCGGATTTAAGATTTGCGGAACCTGGAGGTATTTGTCGAGGAAGAACCACGCGTTTGGGACCGTCGTGTCGCCAAGATGCACGACGCTAGAGCCGATCCACGACTTTGCACGTTTCTGAGCAAGCGCGATGACGCCGTGCATTGCGTGGCCAACAGCCGGGCACGTCTGGACGCGGTTCAAGCCCTGGCCGGTGTCGAGGAGTCTGTAGCGGGATTTGGTCGAGAGCAGGTCTGCATCTGCGAGCGACCAGAGCCTGAACATGTCGTTCATGATAATTGACCATAGCATGAGCGACTGGTTGACGTAGTAGTATTGTTTTTCGTGGTTGTGTGACAAACGCGCGCCGGACTTGCCATACGAGATACCGAGGGTGAAGTCTGGTTCTGGGGAAGAAGGAGAGAAGTACTGTTGGAGATACTTTAGCAATTTGTCGACCGGATCTTTGTTGGACCGGAGGTATGCATGATTGTCGCCGATCGAGTACAGACACTGTCTGATTTCTTCCTGCGAGATTTGGTTTGGGACGTAGTGTCTTTTAGCGAGCACGTCGATCGCGCGTTCTTTGGACTTGATTTCGGACTGCACCTGGGCTCTGGATTTGTGTTCCGGGTAGATTTCCGCTGTGGCTTGGACCACGAGGTCGTCTTGAAGGAGTTGCAGGCAATCCCGGGATTCGAGAAACGAGTACACCGTGACTAAAGGTGAGTAGAGGTCGAACTCCATTGCTTGTTGGACTTCAGGCAGACGAGAGTCCATGACCTGACGAGATTAGCATCTAAACAGAGAAGACAGGTAGGGACAGACCATGTACATTAGTTTCCCAAACGAGTCCCGCATTTTCTCCGGATTCATGATTTTATATCTTCGTCCAATTTCGAAGATTTTCTTGAACCATTTTGCGTTTTTGGCGTAGTCTTTGTCTTTGAACATTTCCTGGCCGAGTTTGATATCAGTCGCGACGACTAGACCGGCCAGAATTGAGCAGATCTCTTGTAACTGAGCGACGATTCGTTTCATTTTAGATGAGTATAAGAGCACGTCGACCTTGTCTGTGTATTCTGACACGTTTAGAGCCGCCTCGAGTAATCTGAGAAGTTTGCGCTCGGAAACCGTCAATCTGACTGGAATGAATTTGCACCGCTCGGTTAACCAAGTACCATATGAAGATGAACCCTCAGATACAATAATAACAGGTTCCGGTGGAGATGAAAGAGATGGAGTTGGTGATGAAGGCTCAATGTCCATGATCGAGCCTGTTTCTGCCTTGTCTTTCACGACGTCTTCATGCCTCCCGAGTGATTCCTTTCTATGTAACTTCCTGTTCTATTTCTTGTTAGTCCAATCTCTCCAACTCAACAGAACCTCGAATTACTGACTCCAGTGCGATGGAGGTATCCAAAACAGACTGAACAGAAAATCTCATCGCAGTCAAGACAGGTCAGTTCAGCTGGCTGATCACCACATTCAACGCAAAGCCCTTCAATCTTTATTTCTTGTACTTCAGGCTCTTCGAACTCAAAATTTTCGAGTTTCTCGGGCTCAGTCAAGACGCTGTCGAGGTCAAATTTCATTTTGTGTCGTTGGAGCTTTAACGAGAGAAGGGAAAAATTGGGAGGAAAAGGGTTCAGATAACGATAAGAGTACAAGCACGAAATGAAGCTGCCTCGGGTGTTGACAATCGCGGGTAAAGTATAATGGTAATTACTGAAAGAAGTAATTAATAAACAGGCTCTGACTCGTCGGGGGGTGCTGGAATTGAAGCGGATTTGAAGACAATGACCGTGAATGGATGCTATGGGATGACATGTATTACAGCGTTGACGGCACAGAATAGTATGTCATTATACGCGACTATAGAACAGGCTGACGACCCACAGCGACTGGGGTTAAGGATATTTACGCTGTGACTGATGTTAAATTCATTGAAACTGTACTGGACGCTGTGTTTGCTGATGTCGGAGTTGATGCGGTCAAAACTGGGATGCTAGCAAGCGCAAACACGGTCAAGACTATCGCGACCTGTCTTAGAAAGTACGAAGCAGTGAATGTCATTGTCGACCCTGTGATGGTCAGCACGAGTGGAAGCGTGTTGCTGCCCGAAGAAGCCGTGTCGACTTACTTGACTGACTTGTTCCCCATCTCGACAATGATTACGCCAAACCTCCAGGAAGCCCAGTTTTTGTACAAGATAGCGAATGGTACGGACTTCACTGTTGACAATCTTGAAGACTTGAAATTGCTTGCAAAAGAACTATACAATTTTGGACCAAAGTACGTCTTAGTAAAAGGTGGTCATCTCCCATTAACTACAGACTACACTCGGGACACCTCGCCATCAGCTTCTACAATTTTGGTCGACGTGCTCTACGACGGCTCAGACTACGTCGTCGTTGAATCGTCCTTTGTGGTCACTAAAAACACACACGGAACAGGATGCACCCTGTCGTCGGCCATTGCGAGTAACTTTGCAAAAGGCATGACTCCAGTCGACAGTGTGAAACGTGCAATTGAGTACGTCCACTACGCAATTAGCGATAATCTTGAACTTGGACACGGAAATGGGCCAATTAATCATCTGCATGTTTTGTAAATTAGTACAAAACCCTTACATTGTTTTGAACATTTATACAAAAACCTCATCTCACATTGAACATTTATACAAAACCCTTGTATTACATTGAATATTACCTCAAACGCACAAAGATCTTCATGTGATGCAACAATACACAATGGCGCTGAGGATACTAGAAAAGTCACTAAGACTAAGAATACCGGCTTTATCAGTTACACAGAAACTTCCATACAGATTAAACAGTAACTACGGAGCCAACTCGGCGGACGGAATTGCGTATCACCTTCACGACGGCGAGTTCGCAGACAAGACAGATACAAAGCCATGGTATTTACGTGAAGCAGCGACGTTTAAATCTGAACGCAAGACGGCAACTTTGCCTGAGATACCTGCAGGTGCTCCTGTTGAAGTGCCTGATATTTTGCAGTACCTGGCAGACGACCTTGGACTGCTTGAGTTGAGTGTGGTAAATTTGAATATGGACACAGCAGTAGCGATTGTATGCAGTGCTAGGAGTGACAGGCATCTGGCTCGGGCGGCAGAAGATTTACGTGTGTATCTAAAGAAAAAACATCGAATGCGGTGTCGGGTTGAGGGCTTAGTATCAAAAGAAAATGCCAAAGTTTATGAACGCAGGATCAAGAAGAAGATTTCAAAATACTCAGGCGACGTCTCTGCGTACGAGCAAGAGCTGCGCAATGGGAACACAACATCGTGGGTCTATGTTGATACCAGACAAGACATTCGGATCCATTTGTTCACTCAAGACAAACGCTACGAACTCGACCTTGAAGGGTTCTGGGCCCACGAACTTCCACAGCTTGAGGCAAGATTGGCGACGAGCCAAGCTAATCTTGTCGACGGAGTTCGTGAGTATAAGAAGAAGCGAATTGATCGGATAAACAAGGCTGATTTTGTGATGAAAGACACGCCTGAGCATCAAATGTTTACTGTCGATCAATATACGCCGTCTGGATTTACTTCTCTGTCGTATCCTTCGAATTTCGTGAAAGAGTGATGCATAGAGTGTATATAGTGTGACGAATAAATCGTATATGAACACAAAACCCTTACAAATGTATGCTGAAAATCTCGGGTCTGTCTTCTCGTAGCACTTTAATGATCTCAAGCATAGGACGGCGTTCACTCAGCCGGGTCTCGACTCGGAAAACAACTCAATGGCTTACTAGGTACGCTACTACGGCTGCAGCTGCGACGAACACACTCCCGACCACGCCTACGAGCGACTTTGCAGACTTGCTTTCACAAAATTCAATTCCACTCGACAGTTTCCTCACTGTTTTAGCGCGGCTCGCAAACCTCGATATTCCGGTTGAAGACAAATTTAAACGCATCACTATATTATTTAGAGCGTGTGGCCGACTAGTCGATTCTGACGTTCTGTCAAATTCACAGACCTACGAAAGTTTGCTGTTGGCCTGCATGCCACCGAATCTCGACCTAACACACATGTTTGATCTCACTCCCCAGCCACGGCTCAAGCTCGACGGTCGCGCGGTGGCCGTACAGCAGCTGGTAGTCCGGCACGACGTCGAGCTTTCTACGCGGTTCGTGCTATTGTCGTTGGTCGCAACTGCAACCGCGCAGCATTGGTCTACGTTCTGGAAACGGTGGGTCGATTTGTACACTGCCGGGGTTGAGCGGGACGCGTTCTGGTGTGTTGTTGTTGCGGCGCTTGTCGCGCGGTCGGGAAACATTGGCGCGATGGAAGAGCTGCTGAGCGTGCATTGGAGTGGGATGTACGATGACCTCACGAGCGGCGGCCTGGCCGTGCCTGACGAGCTCGTGAGTGCGGTCCAGATGTGTTTGGAAAGAGTGGATCCAAAAGGCGTCGAGTATCCCGATATTCGATCTCAGCTGGGTCTATAATGTAGTATAATGTATATATCTATCAAGGTAATCTGACACTATTTATTCGAAAATGGAATATCTATTCATCAACAAGATCGCCTAGATCCTGATCACTCAAAAACTTGATTCCTGCAAGCTGGTCAGGCATGTACGTCTGGTGGACTACACCGTCCTTGTAATCCGGATTATACTTGTATTCTCTCCCGTACCCAATTTCTTTCATCAACCTGGTCGGCGCATTCCTCAAATGCAACGGGATAGACGCGCCCCCGGCCAGAGAATCCGTCGAGACCAACTGTTTAACTGCCCCGTAGGCGCGATACACCCGCACCGATTTCCGCGCCAACGCCAGCTTGACCGCGCAATGCGCCAACACCACGTCGCACTCCGGCATGCCGATCTTCTCGACTGCGGAGTTCGTCGCGATCGCAAACGGAAGACACGACTCGTCTGCCAGCCCGACGTCCTCGCTCGCGATCCTGATCATGCGTCGCGAAACATAGAGCGGGCTCTCGCCGGACTCGAGCATGCGTGCAAGATAGTACAGTGTTGCGTCAGGGTCGCTTCCTCTCACAGACTTGTGGAACGCGGATATGGTGTCGTAGTGCGCGTCACCAACTCGGTCGTATACTAAATGTGATCTTTTCAAGTCGTTGCTTGCTTGATCTGCAGAAACAGGACGCGTTGTCGTGCTTGACAGGAGAATCTCTAGTAAATTGAGTGCGATTCTGCCGTCTCCGTCTGCGAGACTGGCCAGGTATCGTGACGCGTCTGGAGTCAGGTCGTCGTTTGCCTGACGAGATATAATGGCGTAGATTTCGTCTTGAGACAGTTTCTGAAGTACAAAGACACGACATCGCGATAGTAAGGCAGAATTGACCTTGAACGATGGATTTCTAACTGTTAGCTGACTTTAGTACACGTTCAGACATACTCAGTAGTTGCACCAATCAAGACGATATCTCCTCGTTCAACATATGGCACTTGGTCTTATTAGAACAACGACACAGCAATAAACAGAACGTACAGAAAATATCTTGTTGAGCCTTGTTAAACCTGTGAACTTCATCAATGAACAGAATTGTTCTCCTTCCAGTCAACTTTGCTTCGTTTTTTGCTTCGTCAAACACTTTCTTGCAATCACTTGTCGATGCCGATGTCGCGCTCAGTTCTACGAACCGACTCTTTGTAGTGCTTGCAATAATTCTAGCTAGAGTAGTCTTGCCAACTCCCGAAGGACCCCAAAGTATCATTGAAGGACAAGAGTCATGATGTATGAACCGTCTCAGAATGCCAGATTCCCCAATAAGTTCAGTTTGCCCTACAAAATCATCCAAATTATTTGGTCTTGCCCGTTCAGCCAATGGTTTAGACAGTTCAGAATCCCGTTTTCTCTTCTTATCACCACCACCACTACTAACAGCAACAGTAACACCGCTCTTATCGTTATCATTATCGGTATCAACAAGACCTTGACATGAATTATCGAGATGTTTATTCACCAAATCAAATGGAATTGATTTCCCACAAACAGGACACTTTACGATATCCATAATATATATTGTATAATTTCGAGTTAAGGTAAAATAGAGAAAACACTTTTAGTAAACAAGAACCAAAATATAAAACACACAAAAACGTCCTCATCATCGTCATCGTCATCGTAATATTAAAGAAAATCATTATTTATCTTTATGATAAAACTTCTCCAGTAACACTTTACTGGTTTTATATTCATCTTTCGCTCTAGTTAGAACAGTTCTAATCATAGATAAACTTATTTCCGGGTCAGCTATCTCCTTAGTTCCAGTCTCGTCCATATGTGCCCCGAGTGCTTGAATTTGTTCACAGGAATCTCTCACTTTAGATACTCCGATTGCTGCTGATGAACCTTTAAGGAAATGCCCGAGTGATGATAATTGATGAAGATCTTTCTGTTGTCTATTCAATTAGCCTTGCTACTTCTGTTAAGACTTCCTTGACGTACAACATCGTCTCCATCTGAACAAACGTGTCCTCTGCCTGTTCAAAGTACCCATACACTAAACTAGCACTGAATTCTCTTTCTTCTTCATCGTCGTCCATCTCGAGCAATTGATCAAATGTTAGAATATCAATCATTCCTGACCTCTCCAATTCCTCCATTCGGTCCATACTATGCTACAGAGAGAGGGATTTAGTAGTTTAGCAGCAGGAGTATGTGGGTGTGCCCGTTGACTGTTTACGCCCAGTGTTCTCAATATCGTGAACTTTCTTCTCTCACGACGTCATTATCCTTTGGCAAATTAATTATTAAGCCGCATAGTAACTTGTACCCTGTAGAACATTATAGAAATGGCCCACCTTTTGAACCCTGAAGTCCTAACCCTGATTACAGTACCAAACCCTTTACAGTACTAGACCTTTACATTTTGCTGTTAAGAACATGAAATCATTCACATTTAATTTACATTTGATACAGTTTGCACGAACTAAAGCAATGAAAGTCTTTAGTTTGGCCTTTTTTATTCTTAACAAATGTTTGGTACAACAACAGCTATTGATACAAACTAATTGCGTCAGGCTATCTTATTCTGTTGATCACATCACTGACTTAGAGTGTGCTTCGTATTCAATATGCACAAATTGATTGTGCCAGGCAAGCTTCTACGTTCTCTTTTCTTATACTTTACCTTGCGCTATTTTTGTTGTTGTTGTTACTACATGACTCATACTGTACTGCCAGTGACAGGTCTGATGATACTGTGTTAGATTGAAAATTAGATACATATTGAATCAACTATGTACCACGTACTGTTCTAAGTACGATGTCACTACTATACGTTATAACATGCCGCGCACAGAATCGCACGATAGCCGTGAAAGACCCGAGTGTTTATTTCATTGAACTACGGAACACAATATACGAGTTACTACCACATTTAGCTCAAGTGATGTACCTCTGGATCTTCAAGTTCTTGTCATTCTGACTCTATCAAATATATAATGTATTGAAATCGTTTATACTGGCCATACTATTCTAGCATGCTAATATGCATCATTCATTCTCATATCGCTCATCTTCATTTGGCTTAATGTTCACAGCCCAAACAACTCTATTTTATTACGTTACTTGTCCGTTGCCAAGACGATATAGTCAATTTCACTGCTTCCCCTGAAAACCGTTTGCCCACCGTAAGTTTACACAATACCCTTATGTACACAATACCCTCCGATATGCCGATGCGCTACAACACCTCGGCGTGCATTTCTTTGAAAATCATCACGCTATGGACAACTCCCAAATGGCCTCTTTTCAGGCCGCATTAAAGTCTTCATCTCGGATCCTCGCTCTAGGTAAGCGTGAATGCTATTCTGTATTGAGGTTTGCTAATTTCAGTCGGCGCAGGGCTCTCGGCATCATCCGGTTTGGCTACGTTTAGAGGGACCGGAGGACTGTGGCATGAGTATGATGCGATGCAACTCGCAACTCCGGAAGCGTTTGCTCAGGATCCTGCTTTAGTATGGAAGTTTTATTCTGAGCGACGGGGCGCGGCTTTGCGGGCTTCGCCCAACAAAGCTCATTACGCGCTTGCTCAACTAGCATTAAAAAGCAAAAACTTTCTTACCTTGACCCAAAACGTTGACGGATTATCATCAAGAGCAGGCCACCCTGCCGATCAATTGTTGCATCTTCACGGCAGTTTGTTTGCGCTAAAATGCACGTCGTTCTACTGTGACTACAAAGTCGACAACGACTTTACACATCCACTCACGTCCGCCCTCGGCAAACCTGATCTCCATATCTCGGTTTCAGATCTACCTCACTGCCCAAAATGCACGTCCGGACTACTGAGACCCAACGTAGTCTGGTTCGGTGAAGCATTGCCGTATAATACCGTCCAGCGTGCCGACGATTTCATCTCACAGGGTAAAGTTGATTTGATCCTGGTCATTGGCACAAGCGGAACAGTGTATCCGGCTGCAGCGTACACGGACAGAGTCAGACTGCAAGGAGGCAAGGTCGCAGTTTTTAACATTGACGTGGAACATGACTCGGATGACGACGATAGACCGGACTGGGTGTTTCAGGGCGACGCGGCCGAACTTGTGCCTGAAGCACTTTACCCAGTCATACACTTGTGACTTTATTGATCATTAGTTCTCTATTGCATTGCTATTTACAGGTTCTATACTATACTATGATAGGAGTTTGGCGCATCTCATGTACATATTCTAGTGCTTTCAAAATTTATGCGATTGTCAAAAACCATGTTTCTCTTTATCCTTCTCACTGCCAGCCTCTGTCTCGGTTGCGGACACAGTTCTGCGCTGTTGTTCCACATCTCCGAGATCTGCTATCTCGTCCGTCTCGACCCACGTCGCAGCCTTGTCGGGAATATAAAATAGCAGATCGACACGGTTAACGATCCACGAAAACTCAACGACCCACTCAGTGAAGGCAATACACATGTACATAGTGACTCGGTAATCAACCCATGGCTTGTCTGCCTCGGGCGCGACCAAGAACCCGGCCGCGGCCCTGACCGACGTCACGAACGTGAGCACAATGCTCGAGCACAGAATCAACAGCTCCGACCGACGACGCACACAGCGCTCCGGCGGCGCAATCGTGTGCACAACCACCCGCGACTCGTCGGCTTCTACTTGCGAGTTGAATTCCCGTGCCGAAGGCTTGTGGCTCGGATGCGACTGGTACGTGCCAATGTACTGACTGATCCACGACGCGCTCCGGACAGGCCATGCCTTGTCTTCCTCGGTTTGCTTGTGCAGATGCGCGGCCGCGAGAATTAATGCAGGCATGATGGCCGAAAACGCAAAGTACACGATTGCGACCTTGCGAAACACAATGTATCCACTGATTACGGACGATTTCGCGTCCTGACTGACTCCAGTCAAGATGATGAGCACGATCAAAAAAGCGATGACGGAAGCGTAAAACACTTTCATCAAATTGAAAAACTTGGACCCGACATACGATATCGAAGGATGCATAGCGGTAAACACCCGCTGACTAAACAAAATGTTCAACACAAACAAAATCACAACTCCAGCCGCCTGGAATATACTCGACGCGATCGCCAGATGAAAGTTCGTTGGGTGTTTGGCGTATGCTAACCTCATCGAAAACGTTGCTATCCGGGCCATACACAGACCAAACATTGCGCCTTGCGGTACAAACTTATGTCCTCGTCTCAAGTTTGTTCTGAAGATCGTCATGTTTACCACCGCAAGCACAGCAAACATCGCAATCACGACAGCGCTCGCTGGAACGTCTTTGCTTGCAACGGGAATGTCTCCGAACGTCGCATTTAATGAACTCGCCATTGTTGCCTTTGCTACGAACGAGAATCAGAAAAAAGCCATAGCTTTATACTGTTGCCATGATTGCCTCGAGGCGACACAGTCATCTTTGTATTCACCGCGCTAGTCTAAATTAGGTATTTTTACGGGCGAAAAGTGCGGCTTCACTGACGCACTCTTCTAAATGCAGTAATTCTACGGGCGAGAGATGCGGCGCTATACTATTACAAAATCAGTAATTCTACGGGAGAAAAGTGTAACTTTGTGCGTGCCGCTCTAAAGCTTGGCGCGCCCCCGGAGCGTCGGCCAACGTAACTTCCGACTCCGATGCTTATACGAGGGTCTTGTATAACATTCAGACTCCGATCGCTGCATGGTTATAATGAACTCATTTGTATAAGACTGTTTCATTGAAATAAAATACTGTTATGCTACTAATACAAAATCTAAGTTAAGTAGCCCTTGGAACTTCGCCCATCTTAGTACTGTACTCAGTAAACCACTTGGCCGTCTTCTTTGCAATCTCCGCAACCTGCTCAGACAACCGCCATGGGATGTCGAGCCTATCCATCTTGACTTCCACAAACCGGACCTTGTGTTCCGCGTCCGCAAACTCTTTCGACGAGAGCAACGTCTCAAGTTCGGCTCTGGTCTCAACCTTGGTCGCGAAGTACTTGTCTGGCGATGCACCAAACGTCGAGAAAAGCTCGGTCCATTTCCAATGCGGAGTGATATCGTTATACTTCGCTTCGGGCCCGTGAATCGCACGCTCGATTGTATATCCCTCGTTGTTAATGAGGAATATCGTAGGATTGTAGCCGTATCGCGCGATAGTCGACAACTCCTGGATCGTCATCATTGAACTGCCGTCACCTTCAAACAGCACAACCCGACCTTTCGGACCGAGGTTACCTTCGTCGATCTCACGCTGCGCGATAGATGCACCGAGCGCGGCAGGAAGCGCAAACCCGATCGACGAGTAATACAACTGTGTGGTGAAGTTGACGTTCTTTGGAAATTTGGCGTCGTTGATGGCGTACTGCGCGGTTCCAGAATCAGCAAACACAACATCGTTTGCTTTGAGGAAGTGGTCACCAATGTAAGGATAAAAATACGACGTCGAGATGTCAGCCGGAGACTCGGTCTTCTTGGACTCGCCAACAACAATGTCCGTAGGCTTTCGTGTATTGCTCAACTTTGACACATCCAATTTGGCAACCAACTTCTCCAAGATTGGCAAGAAATGCAAATTGTCGTGTCGAACACCGAACACTGAAACGTAAGCAGGATGAAGCATGACAGTCAGCTTGTCGTCGATAAATCTCGTAAATCCACCAGTGTTGTTATCAGTAATCAAGGGACCAATGTTCAATACAAAGTCTGAATCCTCCATTGCCTCAGCGACACCAGGACGTGACAGCCGACCGTTATATTGTCCTACAAACGCAGGGTGATCCTCGTCAACGAATCCCTTGGCGAGATCGGTCGAAAAGGACGGGATCATGGTTTGGCCTACAAGCTCCATCACCAACTCACGAGCACGATGCCGTCTGGCGAGAATATCTGCCAGAATAGCAGGCTTCTTGGCCTTGTACAACCCGTCCAAAATCTCGAGCACCAACGCGTCCTCAAGTTGAGGGTCAGGATTTACAATCTCCAACTTGAGTGGTTTCTCGAGACCAGCGACTGGAACCGGAGCATTGACCATATCTAATTCATTAGTCTTGTCTTATTCTCACCAACAAAGCCCATACCAAGTGGAACAAACAAATACCCCGGCAATGACTTTCTGAAAATCGTGTACAGAACTCGATCAATCTCATCAGCGACAGTATCGAGATTTTCAAGAGCAGCCGAGCAACATCTCAAAGGCGCGCTCATCCGGCTGTACACGCGATGATCCGGCGCCTCAGCCTCAGACCCACCAGGCAAAGTATGGTGCATCCACATGTTATACTCCATCTCCGGTCTTGCCGGGGTGCCAACAATGTGCAGCATTGGTACGTGTTCCGCAAACGCACCAGAAACGCCATTCATGGCCGACAACTCGCCGACACCGTACGTCGTCACTAACACGCCAGGCAGTCCTCGCGTACGTCCGTACCCGTCACAAGCGTACGCGGCATTCAATTCGTTACAACAGCCGATCCAGTCAAGTCCTTCAACGTTAAAGATGTGATCTAGCAACGTCATGTTGAAATCACCAGGACATCCCATGATCCGGGAGATTCCGAGCTGATGGATCCTGTTGAAAAGATACGTTCCTAAGGGTATTGTTGACATATCTAATGTATACAAATCTATGTATTGTGTGTGTGTGTATATGTGTAAATTGTTATAGTAAACAATTGGCAAACAGAAAGGAAAAGTGACAAGCCACTAGGTGATATATAACAGACGCTCGCGCGAAGTCAATCGACAATCCGCAAGCGACAAGCGACAGAGCCCTAAAAGTCACGGAAGAATTGGTTTACGTAAGTCAGAACACTAATTAAGTTCCACGTTGCGATGTGGGTTGTTCTTCGTCGGCGAATCCTCGCTCCTGTCACCGCCGAATCTGCCAATTAATGAGTTTTTTTAGTGCTACACTGATGCATCTTGTGTAACCACGCCACATTGACCAACGACGTCATAGAGCTAGTTATGCTGGGTACGTTCACACCCGCAAATCTCAGAAAGCGTAATATATTTTTAAGTTTAGTAGACAGTTCGAGTCCGAGTGCCTTCGTTACCGCAACAAATTAGTGAACAACTGTACTATGAAAATATATATATAAACAATTAATTTCAACTATGAATATATATCTACTTTATAAGCTTCTGCTTCAACTTTGACAAATACGTCCACTTCATAACCCGCATCACGTAATACATCACATATGCAAAGAAAAAATTGAACACCGTGAATCCGGCAAACACTCCCAAGTCTCTCCATCTGTGGTCGTACGAAAACCCAATCTCGTGCAAGTAATCGTCGCCAACAGTGTACTGACAAAAATTGCAATCAGTAGTCGCGTTCGGATTTAGCAGAGCACCGAAACTGTAGTTGTCGACCCAGTTGCTGGCGTATTGTCCACATGTCTGGCCTGGAGGCGGCGAGAACGTTGCAAGCTCTGTCGGGTCGCAGATGACGGGCTGGTCGTGCAACGCAGTCTGAATCAGCGATCGTAACCCCCACGAGATGGGGTTAACCCAGTATATAAAGTCTCTGTAGAAAGGGTTCATCGAAGTGTACGGAATCATCACACCGGTAGTCGACTGAGTGACCACAAAGAAAAACGGGTTGATGATCCCGGCCGCAGTCATCGATGGCACAAACGCTCCTAGCACAATACTCAGATGCATGTGCCACAGCTGTAGCAATAAAATACTGAAAAATGCAAATCCTGCAATGTGAGCAGACATCGGCAGACCGGGCATGTACCAGAAAATAGGAAAGAACGTCACGACACCAAGCAGCGCGCACGGCGTTGAACAAATCAGGTACGCAGTCACAAGCGCTATCCATGAATACACTTTTGAGTTGCGTTCACGAAGCTCATACAAATCACGCGCAAAGATAAAATGAATCTCGAGCGAGTTCACAGTTGGAATAGTCGTCGTGACAGAAAAAAACATTAAGAAAGTTCGACTTTGCATGTCCAGAATAGTATGACCCATCTTGAAAAACAAAATACCACCAAGCAGCGCAGACGTGACAGATGTAAACAACAACGCGTATGAAAACGACGGCGTCCGCCACAAAATCAACCATAACCGCGCAGTTACTGCCTTGATTTGCTCCATTAGCGGCGCAGCATACTCTAAATCCTCGCCTTCTCTGCGGCCAGTCTTGGGGTTTGCCTTCATATTCTCAACTATCTCAGTCATTTCCCGATCTAAATTGGCCTTCTCCGGAGACTCGTTCCAGTACGCGAACCAGTCCACCTTCGACCGACGAACACCTGCACCAATCACTTCCAAAATGTACTCGGCCGGGTTCGAGTCTTCTCCCAGTCCTCTCGCTACACGCTCGAAGAAGTTGCAAACAGTAGCACCATGCTTGCCAATCTCACCAAAGTACGCAGTTTTGCCACCACGATTCAACAACAACAAGTTATCAAACTGACTAAACAGCACGCTGGAAGGTTGATGAATTGTGCACACAACACTCAAATTCTCGTTTTGTGCCAACCGACGCAAAAACGTCACGATCGAGTACGCACCCTCAGAGTCAAGGCCAGAAGTTGGCTCGTCCAGAAACAACATGCGCGGCTTGGACGCAAGCTCGACTCCAATGGTAACACGCTTACGCTCCTCAACAGACAGACCTGATCCAGGCCTGTCAATGATGGCGTCCGCGATTGGCGACAAATCAAGTAACGCAATAACTTCCTCAACGTACGCATACTTGTCTGCAAGCGACACATGAGCTGGTTGTCGCAAACGAGCAGAAAATTGAAGTGCTTCCCGCACTGTAGCGTTGCCCTCGTGCAAATCCTGCTGCTCCACGAATCCCATCGTGCGCTGGAAATCGCGACTTAGTGGTTGTCCGTCAAGCAAGAACTCGCCTTCCACTGTGCCAAAGTTCATGCGCTGCGAAAGCGTGTTGAGCAGGGTCGTTTTGCCAGCACCCGACGCACCCATCAAAGCCAGCAGCTTTCCGGGCTGAGCGTATCCGCATACGTCATCCAGTAAAGCTCGTGGTCCGTCCGCAGTAGGAATCACCAGGCTGACGTTTTTAAACGTGAACACCGACCCGCTGTCCTTTGGTGTGACTGTCGCCGCTTCGTTACTGCTGTTCTTCTCAGTAGAAGCGTGATCAGGTGTAGTTGCACTGGCGTCGGGAGACGGCGTTGACAACGGAAGAGACTCTTTCTTGCTCCAGCTCAGCTTCTTTACAAACTGCTTGACCTGTCCACTACCAGCAGTCGAGTGATGAATCAACTCCGAACCCGCAAGCTGGACAATAATGAAAAGTGTAAAGTAGCAAAGAATGATACCCCAGTTTCGCCATAAGTCAGATCGCTTGTATCCAAACTGGATCGTCGTGTAGGCATCCCCGCTGACATACTTGCTTCCTGCAACCGAGCCAGGTAGCGAGCACGCTTGATATGCAATATCGGGAGGATTGCCTTCAGAATCAAGCGCAGGAATGAGGTTGCCATCGGCGCATAGCATCTCACGATTATGGAACTCGTTCGACATTAACGAAGAAAACGCGTACGACAGCGGGTCAACGTAGTAGAACCACCTGTACCACCAGCTCATCTTGTATTGAGTCTTGACGTAACCAGAGAAAAAGCCGATGAACAAGAACAGCGCACCCACAAGTCTGAGACAGGCATCAAAGTTGTTTGAGAATACCGCAATTGCTCTGTAGAAGGATAGAAGCATAAACGTTGCAGACACAATTACAAGCAAGTGTGTGAAGAATTGTCCAGCGGTCCGAGCAAGATCAGACATGAAGTAAGTGACAATGAGGTAAACCGTGACTTGAACAAACAAAATCGGCAAGTCGGCAATCGTCCTCGCCAACATTAGCGCAGACGGCCGATACATGCCAAATGCATTGTGTCTGTTTGCAAGACTACGACCGGCAATGATGGTGCCAGATTCAATTTGCAACATCCATCCGTTAAACATGAGCGAGAAGAACAAAATACCACCACGGTTAAACGCACCCGCAGTAGTGTTTGAAATATTGTAAAACAGCGAACCGAAGCACATAGACACAACAACCGAATTGAAAAGTTTAGATCGAAGTGATACCTGATCTTGCCATTGCAGCTGCAACTGCCGCTTGACGAGCTGCTTGACCTGCGCAAAAAACGAGACTGTATACGGACTCTTCTTACCAAGCGACTTTGCCTTCTGCATCTCGACTGCCTTTGAAAACTCAGACGCCGACGCGTGGCCAGTGTTTGCAAGGTCAGTGTGGTATTGTCTGATTTCAGCCAGCATATCGTCATAATAGTGCGACGCCTTGAAAGCTGACTCAAGTGCCTCTGGAGTTTGAGGCGCAGTGTTTTCAAACCCGGGTCTGACTCTGCGTTCAAGCGGATGAGTGACGGAAGTTAAAAAGTCGGCAGTAGTCACCATTGGGAGCGCTTCGAAGCCAAGGTCCATAAAGTACTGACGCGCTTCATCTGCACGACCAAAAAAAATCTCTCGACCGGAATCAATCAGACAAACCTTGTCGAACTCTTTGTAAAGCGACTCGCCGGCTTGGTATAGAGTGACAATTGTGGTAGAGTGAGTGACATCAGTCAAGATTCGGAGGGAACGAATGTAGTCGACTGCGGTGGAAGAGTCAAGACCTCTAGTCGAGTTGTCAAACGCGACAATTGCAGCTCGGTTGGCCAAAACTTCAGCAATTGACACACGCTTTCTCTCACCACCTGATACACCTCTGGCAGCGGCATCACCACCGACAAGAGTGTTCATGGTATGCTCAATACCAAACATTTTCAAGTACAACGCAAGAAGCTTTTCAACAAAGTCTTTCTTACTTTCTCCCTCAATTCTAACGGCTGGTGTCTTTAGACTGAGTGCAAATCTGAGCGTTTGTGCAACAGTTAAAGTTGAGATATGAATATCATCTTCTGAATTAAAGATAATTTCACCACGGTATTGTTCTTTTGCGGTCTCAGCATCAATGCCGTCATAAAGAACATCACCATCAACAGCGACATAACCGTCACGTTGGTTTGTGAGTGCACGGAGCAGAGTAGTTGTTCCCGAGCCAGGAGAACCCAAAACCAAGAGCATCTCTCCACCGCGAACGAGACCATTAAAGTTGCTAAGAATTGTTCTGACCGGCATTTGAGGGCGAAAAGCTTTTGGACCATTGTTTCTAATCCAATTGTACACATCCATACCGAAAAAGCCAAGAAAAGCGTCAATGAAATCAGGAACATAATTTGCACCAGTTCCAACACCTTTAACAGTCAAGTCTGTGAAGGAAACACCAATCTATAGAAAGACAGAAATCAGTACAACAGACTCAATTATAAAAAACAGAAACATACGCGCTTAGAAGGAAGACCAGAAGCATGTTCTTTAGATGTCTCATTGCGTATGTACGCCTCTAGATCCCAGACACCTTCTTCACCATCTTCAGCTTTCTCTAAATCTTCAGTACCAGCTCCTGAACGAGACGTAGCTCTTGATATTCTTGATAATTCGCGACGAAGTTCTTGAAATTCAGCTTCAGCCTGTTCAATATCAACACCGGCACCTTCTACATCTTCACCCCATCTTCCATCACCGACACCTTCAGTTCCAGCCTCCAATGCTCTATCTAAGTCAAAATATTTCTTTTCACTCATTGTGAGCTTAATCAGATAGAATTGAAAAATTAAATAGAAGATTGACAAAGACAGCAGAAAGCAATGCGAAGTAGACAATGCCTGACTAGAAATTCTCTCATAATCATAATTTTAGGTCTGCAAACAAAGCCCCGAAGAGAACCGTCTGATAGACCCACTAACGATCTCCGAATGCCCGGTTAAACTTTGTTCTATCTATTGCACCCGCTTATGTAATAATCTACGATAACAATCTCTTATATTCTAATTGTTTATTCAATGAACACATTATTTAACAATTAAGAACTTATCAATATTCCTTTATATAAATGGGCAATAACTTGATACATACAAGATAACCAGTATCAACGTGGACTGTACGCTCAATTATTAAAAGTCAAGGGTAAGACATTTAAACCTACGCAATAAATAGGTAAGGCCTAATGTAAACATCGGAGATTGGAGCCAAGTCCAAACATCGGCCTATTTAGGTTAATCAGGGTTAATTCCGAGGCGACTCAGACAGTTCGGCTGTAGCGTATATTCCCGAGATTGTAAGGGTCTTGTAGTTTACTGTTTGTAAAAATAGGGGAGTTGTACTACACTGAGGGTATTGTATCGAAGATTATCTACAATTTACGCGTTCCTGTCGCGTAAATTATCAGCATACACAACACAATGTCAGATATCACTCCACGCATAACTGCTCAATTACTACAAATGTATCAAGGTAGAGTTGTCCGTCTTATTGGCAAATTAACTGATATCCGTGGTAACTCTGCTACTCTGGATTCAGCAGGATCAGTCAATGTTTCTTTAGCAAGAGTATGATCCCTTTTCATTAATACTAAATGGCTTCTGACATAGTTACAGGGTGTAGAATTTCAGCAAGGCCATTTCTATGAAGTGATTGGTCGTGTGAATCCCGATCTTTCATTACAGATGCTTGACGGCGTTGATTTTGGTACAAATATTGGTATGTTCCTTAGTATTCACTATACCACGTCAATACTAATACATAGACATGGATAACGCAATAGCACTTGCAAATCTCTCTCAGAAATACCCTGAAATATTCTTTAATCGATAAATTTTGTTTATCTGCATAACATTATGACGTTTGACAAGCATTTGTAGTTACATGTAATCTAGTACAGTACCCTTATTTGTATACTCATTAAATCTCGACGCGTCTGCATTTACGCGTCTTCCTCTTGTTAAAATCAACACACAATGCCGTCTTCAGAACCATTAACAATGGCCACGTATTTAGGCAAAGAGCTCGACCCAGACTTAGAGCAAGTTTGTGTTTCTCTTCAAAAATCATATTCTTTAAGCCCTTCAGATCTATTCTACAAAATCGAATCCTATCGGCTCCAACTCGGTGGAGACACGTCTGCCGCTCCTGTTACGCGTCAATTGCTAGAGAACGTTAGAGTTCAACTGCAGAAACAACTTGAACGTAAACAACAGAAACAGAAACATTCATCTCCAGTAACAGGATTGACTCCAGCCAAGCGCAAGTTTGCCGGTGCTGCGACTACTCCTACTCCTATAAAGAGTTCACCGTTGGCAGATCGGTATGTCCACAAGATCACTTACTATTACGTGCTAAGATATATAGGAACAATGCGTTTGCAACAAGGACGGATGCTGGAAAGATACTTGAAACACTCAATCCCGAGATCAATGTCAACATTATAGAACCAAATTTAGAGAGGGCAAAAATCACTGCGTTTATGGACATCAAGAAGTATCAATATCGAACAATGCGACAAGGACTGCTCGAAGCATCTGAATATCTGGATGAGCGGATAGAGCAATTCGGAGAATTACTTCAGCGGCACTTCAAATCAGAAATGAGTAAGCCCGGAAATGAAGTAGATGAAGTAATCAAGTCTGCAGCAGATCAGCTTGCAAATCCTGGCGCAATGACACATGATGAAGTTATTGTTGTAGGCAGAATTGTGTCGGACTCGGTTGGAGAAGCAGACAAGGCCAGAATCAATGCCGAGTCTGCTCTACTAGAATGCAGTCGCATGATGGGCTCTGGTGCTCGTATCCCACTCAGGTTCTCTCTCGATCACGCTCAATCGTGGTTTAGTTTGTTTCCGGGTCAAATTGTTGCGCTCAGAGGACATAATCCGACTGGCGATGCATTTGTCGTTAGGCACGTGCTTGACTTACCAGATCTTGAGTTTCCCGTCTCATCACTTCAAAAACTAAGACAGACTGCTGCAGCACCTACGCGTATGATTATAGCTAAAGGTCCATTTACAACTCAAGATGATCTAGCGTTTGCTCCTCTAATCGAGCTTATAGACCGGTGCATCGAGTCAAAGCCTGATGTAGTCATCCTCATGGGCCCATTTATCGACGCGACTCATCCTCAGCTGTTTAACCCAGAAGTCCTCCCGGTAGACGTCAACTCAGCGGAAGATTTGTTTAAGGTTTGTGTCTCGGGTGAGCTCCGCAGACTCGAGTCAGAACTCCCGACCGTGCAGTCCTTCTTGATCCCAGAATCTAGCATCCGCGAATCAGTTCAGCGACATTTGTCTTTCCCGACACCACCGGTCGCGGACAAGAAACCGCTTGGTATGCCTAAACGCGCAAAATGGCTCTGCAATCCGTCGTTCGTTGCCGTTAACTCTACAGTGCTCGCGGTCGCAAACGTCGACGTTCTCATGCAGCTGTCCAGAGTTGAGTATCTCCATCACTCTGCTGCCCGCGATCCACTTGAACAGAACCTGCTCGCTCGCGGAGTGAAGAACCTACTTTCTCAACGCTCACTCTATCCTGTGTTTCCTAGTCAACTCGGTATTCCTCTTGAAGTATCGTACCTCGGCCTCGCCGAGATGACTGTGCGGCCGGATATTCTCATTGCGCCGTCCGAACAGAGATATTTCGCCAGAGTGGTCGACAATGTAGTTGCAATCAATCCTGGCGCGCTAACGAAACAGAAAGCGGCGGGAACGTACGCAATCATTGACATCGCCCCCTTGGAAGGCATTGGTAGTGAAGGCGACAAGATGGACGAGAACCGTTTAGAAGTGCATAAACTCTGGGAACGATGCAGGGTTGATATTAAGAAGATATAAGTTGTACTCTAATTTAAGCAACTCTATATTCCATGAATCTAATACCTAATTCTCCAATGCTTGCAGCTTGACCAATCCAAAATACTTGCCCCCATTCATCAACAACTGCTGATGCGTACCACTCTCCACAATCTTGCCGTCCTCAAATACATAAATTACGTCCGCATTTTGAATCGTGCTCAATCTGTGCGCGACAGCAATTGTGGTCCTGCCCTTGGCGGCTTCGTCTAACGCGGCCTGGACAATCTTCTCAGACTCGCTGTCGAGGGCAGAAGTGGCCTCGTCAAGTAACAGCACTTTTGGCTCACGAATCAGCGCACGAGCAATCGCAATGCGCTGCTTTTGGCCACCGGACAACAATGATCCTTTTGCACCACAAAGAGTTTCATAGCCGTCAGGAAGCGACATGATGAAGTTGTGAATGTTAGCCTTTCGGCACGCACTCTCAATCTGCTCGTCGGTAACTGGGTTTGGCGATCCAAGTGCAACATTGAATTTGATTGATCCAGAGTACAACACAGGCTCTTGCTGAACAAGAGCAATGTTGTTTCGGTACTCGGTGACATTCAGTGTCGAAACATCATGTCCATCGAGCAAAACTTTGCCTTTTTGTGGCCGGTAGAACGACTCAATTAAACCAATTGTAGTACTCTTACCGCATCCAGAAGATCCGACAAGAGCAACAAACTGACCCTTCTTAACCTTAAGATTAAGTCCTTTAAGAACCTTAACCTCAGGACGAGTAGGATATCTGAAGTGAACGTCCTTAAACTCGAGCTCGCCTGTGACTTCGTTCGCCGGGATAACGACTCCTTCCGTGCTCTCGGCATCAATCTCAGGCACAGACTCAAACAGCGTCTTCAGGCTTCGGCCCGCCATTAACGCCTTACCCATTTCGGGCGCGAACGTGAAGATTGTAGTTGACTGCTCAGCACCAAAGACAATGATGATAAACACAATAAAGAACTGAAAAATTGAGTACTCGCCATCAGCAACAAGGTTGCCTCCGTAGTAGAACCCAAGTGCCATGATGAAAAACTGAATTCCACGCGACAACCCGTCGAAAAACGCAGACTTGAAGTTCGCAACCCGGTTCGCTTCTACAATCTTTTGCAAATCAGCTTTGTAGCGCTGGAGGATCTCCTCTTCGCGCGTCAGCGCAAGCACGGTCCGAATCGCAGACGTGGCTTCGCACGCGTACGACGAAGACGACGTGTTTTCAGACTTAGTCTGTTCCGCAAACTCAGCCAAAAACTTAAATCGAAAGTATCCGACCACTAAAATTGTAGGCACTGACACATACAGCACGATTGCCAATTTCCACGCAAACGCCATCGAGACGATAAAACCTCCGAGCACGATGAAGATAGCCTCAACCATCTTATTGGAAGTAGACCCGCCAAGCGCAAAAATGCTCTGCGCATTGTTTCCGAGTGCAGAGGTGAGAGCGCCAACCGAGCGTGAGTCTTCGTCAAAGTACTTAACATCTTGACGCAGATAGCTGCGGAACGACATTGAACGCAGAGAACGGGCAACTCGCGATGCTGAATATCCAAACAGTGATCCACCTATGGTGTTGGTGAACAGAAGCACGACTGCCTCAATTAAAAAGTAAATTGCAACCGCATAGACTTCCCTTTTCAGTTGGTCAAAATAGTAAGGCTCTCCGTAAAGCTGGTACGCTTCCGTCAAAAGACCGTACAACGGTCCAAGACCAATATACGCAGCACCAGTAAAGCAGCCAGTCAATAAGGCCATAAAAATTATTGACAGGTCTCGACGACTGATTGCATATAGCATTACCAGCACAGACTTGATTGAGTGAGCAGGACCAGCTTCAGGTTCTTCAAACGTAATCGTAGCCTCGGTCTGCACTTTCTCTAGGCGACTGTTGTAGTTTCCAAGCTCAATTCCCTTCTCGTTGGTTGCCTCAGTAGTACTTAACAATTCTTCTTCAGTCGATTCGTTCAAGGCTTTGATGCGTTGAGCTTGCACTAGTCCGTAATATTCGGCTTTCTTTGCAAGCAACTCGCTATGAGTGCCCTGCTCAAGAATCTCACCAGTCCGCATGACGACAATGTTATCGGCATCTTTAATAGTAGACAATCTATGAGCAATGACCTACTGTATTTAGCACAGATATTTGTAGTTTACTATGACTTACAATAGTAGTACGGTTTTTTGACGCACGGTCCAATGCTTCCTGAACAACACCTTCGCTCTTCGTATCCAAGGCTGAAGTGGCTTCATCCAAAAGTAGAATTCGTGGGTTAGAAACAATGGCACGGGCTATAGCAATTCTCTGCTTCTGTCCGCCTGACATGAGGAAGCCCCGTTGTCCGACACTGGTGTCAAGTTTCTCAGGAAGGTCCTGTATAAAATCCCATGCATTAGCCTGTTTGCAAGCTTCAATTACCAATTCCATCTTAGCCTCCTTAGTAGCGAACTCGTAAGGAGTACCAATCAGACCATAGCAAATGTTCTCAAAAATCGAACAAGCAAACAAACTGGGCTCTTGCGACACGAGCGCAATGTTCTGACGCAGCCATCTGATATTTAGCGACCGAATATCGTGCCCGTCAAGCAAAACCTCACCTTCGACTGGGTTATAGAATCGTTCGATGATGCCGACAATTGTGCTCTTTCCGGATCCAGACGCACCAACGAGAGCAACGGTCTTGCCAGCAGGAATCTTGAGATTAAAGTCACAAAGAACAGTAACGTTTAGACGAGACGGGTAGATAAATCTGACATTTTTAAGTTCTATGTCACCCTTAACTTCTGACAGACGAGAACCGATGTCAGAAGAAGAATCGATAGCGGATTCACGGTCAATGGTCGAGAAAATTTTACCAGACGCGGCAACACCGCTTGCAATTGTGCCAAGATAAGGAGACACAATCGAGAAGGCAAACGCACCACTGAACAAGAGCATAATAACCTGTACGTTAGTCAAGCAGAGACAACGACATTACTGCACTTACAGTCAACATATCAGCAAAGTCAAGCACCCGCTCAGTATAGAGTCTAGTTCCTTGCCAGTACGTCAAGACATCAATTCCAAACCCAAGGAATGACATTAATCCCGCCATGAGACCAGTCGCGTTTCCGGCCTTGATGCTCCATTTCTCTGAAATTTCCAGAAACGTTCCGTAAGCCGATGTCATACGCTCCTGAATTCCAAACGCCTGCACGTTACGAATGCTCGAAAAAGCTTCTTCGGCCAGACTACTACCAACCGAAAGACTCTCCTGTGATTTTCTGGTATATAGCGTCACGTACTTTGAACCGACATACGAGAGAGCCATAATTGCAAGAATGTTGCCCAAGACGATGGACGTCAGAAGGTATGAGCGAACGTAAGCAATAACCATGGCGACGATAAAGGTCGTCGTGTGAGAAACAATGTACCCGATTTTTTCAGACATGGCGTTCTGAATGAGAACAGTGTCTGACGAAATTCTGGTTGTGATTTCGCCTGCACCGAGCTTGTCAAAGTATCCAACGTTTTGTCGCAAAGTAGCAGCAAGATAATGCTCTTTGATGCGAGATGCTAAAACATCGCCTCTATCGATAAAAATGAATGATTTGAGAAAAGTCAAGATAGCGACGCCAATACCAATCAAAAACAAGTAAAGGGCGAGACGACTGATGTTGGCCTTGAATCGCTCGATAGCAAACATGGCGTACTCGGCATCGTAATCGTACTGCATAGTATAGTTTCCAGTTGAATTGTAGTAGTACCAGGACTCAGTAGTCTGATTGTAATAAGTCTGATTGTATCCATTCATAGATCCTCTAGCAGGAAAATCAGTAAACTCTTGCGATGCAGAACCAAATACGATCGACATCAACGGCCTCATGACACCTTCCGCAATTGACACCAAAATCCCAGCAAATAACAGCAATTTGTCTCTTGTAGTCGCATAACGAAACAATGTGAAAAATGATACAAAAACATCAGGAACCGCGACCTGTTGACGGAGGATTTCAGCATCCCGTTCAGATAAACCCGCGAACTCATGATCTACACTAGGAATAGCAGAATAATCACTTGCTTTTGAACTTAGAGATGAATTGTCTGACTTTTCATTGACCGATAAATTAAATGGTTTTTTCTCGTCTTCAGAAGACGAGCTGGCGTCGGATATCGACTTTGCCATTGCAACAACCTGTTTATTACAGAGTTGAGAATAAAATGAACCAATGCGAAAAGAAGACAACTACTTAAATATGGGGGGAGTTAAATGACGGACACACTATAAAGACATGTTTGTTGCTCGGCAAATTCAAAGAATGCGCCGCGTAATTCAGGGGTCGACCAAAGCGTTGCTCACTGTGAAAAATGCTGTCTGACATGGGACTTAGCGTAAATTAAGATTAAAATTATTAAACCTTAACTGATAAATGATTAAGCACGGACAAATATTTATGCGTCTTATCTTTTTATCTACGTATTTCTCATTTCTAATACAACTCATGATGTGTGTGACTGGATAAATCCACATAGTGAGAGTTGTTATATATGATAACATTTATCTCTGAGTGCGACAATCAATGTAACAATTATACACATTTCTTGTCTGCAACTTATATGCATTTTGAGTAAAATATAGAGTGAAACCCAACAGCCGCCAGCTCAGCTCACGGCAATAGCCCACGGTGCAATGACAAGATTTCCCTCAGCTGAGAGTGGGACTGTACTTCATTTGCTGTTGTTAGCCTAAAGTTATTATTTTGAAGTCCTTTAGCACTTGACGTACTATGAAAAGCGGCGTATTTACAAAGGACCTTTTAACTTACACTGAGGCCATTAGATTATTACTACTTAGCACTTTATAAAATAGTTTTGCAAATTCACGTCCTCGGCTATACTTGATACTTCTAGGTTGATAAAATATGCCGATATTTTTATTCTAGTCAATTTGATATTTGGTATATCTGTTGTTTGCTAATAATTAATATCCCTCTGTTGTTGGTGCAGTGTCAGACTAAAACGTGCCTGCTGCACTAAAATTATACAAATGATATAATTTAATTCGCAATATATTCCGTTTTCACTTTGACGCTCGTTTCATGTAACAGGATTTTTAAATTAAGCACAATACTTTAACAGAACAGGATATGTGAAGTCTTCACAGGGACCAGTAATGAAATGGTTGACACCCATCCTGGTTGGCCACTGGAGGGCCATTTAGACCCACAATGCTTGACCCGATTTTTATAAGTTTAGACGTTTACTCGCAAAACTTTTTATACAAGGAAGAGTATTGCTAGATTAAAATTCATTGAGTACACATGAATCAACCTGTAATCAGCACAGCCTACCCCGCTATCCAATCATGATCGCCGGCTACTTTGTTTTATGTGTACGTGCTATGTGATATTAGAAAACAGTAATTCTAAATGCAAAAACCAAAAACCTAGTCTACCCTAACAAGTCTCTAATGCTACACAAAAAACAATTTTATCTACTGCTCCAAAGCCTGTAACTTGACCAAATCAAAGTACTTGCCTCCGTTAGCAAGCAGCTGCTGATGAGTACCGCTCTCAAGCACAGTTCCATTCTCAAACACATAGATAACATCTGCGTTCTGAATTGTGCTCAGTCTGTGCGCGACAGCAATCGTGGTTCGGCCCTTCGCTGCCTCGTCTAGCGCGGCCTGGACAATCTTCTCAGACTCGCTGTCGAGGGCAGAAGTAGCCTCGTCAAGTAACAACACCTTTGGCTCACGAATCAGCGCACGAGCAATCGCAATGCGCTGCTTTTGGCCACCGGACAACAATGATCCTTTTGCACCACAAAGAGTTTCATAGCCGTCAGGAAGCGACATGATGAAGTTGTGAATGTTAGCCTTTCGGCACGCACTCTCAATCTGCTCGTCGGTAACTGGGTTTGGCGATCCAAGTGCAACATTGAATTTGATTGATCCAGAGTACAACACAGGCTCTTGCTGAACAAGAGCAATGTTGTTTCGGTACTCGGTGACATTCAGTGTCGAAACATCATGTCCATCGAGCAAAACTTTGCCTTTTTGTGGCCGGTAGAACGACTCAATTAAACCAATTGTAGTACTCTTACCGCATCCAGAAGATCCGACAAGAGCAATGAACTGGCCCTTTTTGACCTTAAGGTTAAGACCTCTGAGAACCTTAACTTCAGGACGAGTAGGATATCTAAAGTGAACGTCTTTGAACTCAATCTCGCCGTTAACCTCTTCAGCAGGAATGACAACGCCTTCCTTACTCCATGAATCAATAATTGGCTCAGACTCAAACAACTCCTTGATGCTGCGACCAGCCATCAATGCCTTGCTCATTTCGGGAGCAAAAGTGAATACAGTCGTGACACCTTCTGATCCGAAAACAACAATGACGAAAATAACAAAGAACTGGAACACGTTATATTCTCCTTGGCCAACAAGGAGACCGCCGTAGTAAAATCCAAGAGCCATAATGAAGTACTGCAGGCCACGAGCCATGCCGTCGAGCATGGCTGACTTGAAGTTGGCCATACGGTTGTTCTTGATGATGAGGTCAAGGTTGGCGTGATATCTCTCAAGAATTTCCTCTTCTCTGGTAAGCGACAGAACAGTACGGATAGAAGACGTCGCTTCGCACGCATAAGTCGAAGACTCAGAGTTAGCAACCTTGGAAGCCTCGACGAACTCAGACAAAAACCTGAATCGGAAATATCCAATGACAAGAATGATAGGAATAGTAACAAACATGACCAATCCGAGCTTGTAACCAATAGCAACACACAATATGAATCCAACAAAGAAGATCGTCATAACTTCAATCATCTTGTTGGTAGTAGCTCCACCCAAAGTTTCAATGCTCTGGGCATCGCTCGCAAGAGACGAAGTAAGCGAACCGACCGAGTGAATGTCCAAATCAAAGTAAGTGATATCTTGACGAAGGAAGTGACGGAATGACAATGCACGGATCCGACGAACCAATCGTGAAGACGAATATCCAAACAAAGCTCCACCGACAGTGCAAGAAATCATGAGGACAGCCCCGTGCATGAACAGGAAACCAGAAACAGGATACACACGGCGCTTGAGCTCCTCAAACGAAAATGGATTACCGTATGTTTGGAATGCCTGCAAAGCAACACCGTAAAGCAGTCCAAGACCAAGATAAGCAATACCGGTCAACATACCAGATAGAAGACCAAAAAGCATTACAACCAAATCACGACGACCAATGCTGTACAGCATCCTAGTAACCTCGGAAACTGAAGCCAACGGCTTTGCTGCCTCTTCTTCGGCTTCAATCAAGCTATATCCAGTACGAGTTCGGTGGAGGTTAGTGCCGTAAGTAGCGAGTTCAATTCCAACCTTCTCATCAACAATTTCTTCCTCAGCAGGAATGTCAGCCTCTTCGACCTTTTCCTTTAAAGCCTCAATGCTCTGTGCCTCAACAAGACCAAAGTACTCTCCTTTTTTGGCAATAAGCTCACTGTGAGTTCCCTGCTCGAGAATCTGTCCAGTACGCATAACAACGATATTGTCAGCGTCCTTAATAGTAGACAATCTGTGGGCAATAACCTATTTAAATTAGCATGTGCCACATTGACGAGATAGTTTCAGGTTACTCACGATAGTAGTACGGTTCTTTGAGGCGCGGTCAAGAGCCTCCTGGACAACTCCTTCACTCTTGGTATCCAGAGCAGAAGTAGCTTCATCCAACAACAAAATCTTAGGGTTAGACACAATAGCACGAGCAATAGCAATTCTTTGCTTTTGTCCACCAGACATCAAGTAACCACGCTGTCCAACGCTAGTATCAAGCTTCTCGGGAAGGTCTTGAATAAAATCCCAAGCGTTAGCTTGCTTGCAAGCGTCAATGACCAGTTCCATCTTGGTGTCTTTAGGAGCAAACTCATAAACAGTACCGATGAATCCATAGCATATGTTTTCGAAAATAGAGCACGCAAACAAACTGGGTTCTTGTGACACGAGAGCAATGTTCTGACGCAACCATCTGATGTTGAGAGAGCGAATATCATGACCATCCAGCAAAACTTCACCATCAAGTGGGTTGTAAAATCGTTCGAGGATTCCGACAATGGTACTCTTTCCAGATCCGGAAGCACCAACAAGCGCAACAGTCTTACCTGCAGGAATTTTGAGATTGAAGTCACGGAGGACAGTGACATTTGGTCGAGAAGGATAGATGAAACGAACATTCTTGAGCTCAATGTCACCCTTCACTTCAGAGAGACGAGCACCTTCATCAGATGACGAGTCAATGGCAGACTTGCGGTCAATAGTAGCAAAAATTTTGGTCGATGCAGCCAATCCGGTAGAGATGTTTGACAAATAAGGAGAGATAATGGTGAAAGCAAAGGCACCCTGAAAAAGAGTCATGATAACCTAAACAATTAGCGATTGAAACAAGCGCAGCAAGAACAAATACTTACAGTCATCATAGTTCCAACTGAAACTTCGTTCTCAGTAAACAATCTGGTTCCTTGCCAGTAAGTCAAAGTATCAATACCAAAGGCAAACAAGAAGGTGAGACCACCCATAAGACCAGAGGCATATCCAGCCAAGATACTCCACTTCTCAGAAACCTCCAAGAACTTGTCGTAAGCAACAGCCATACGCTCCTGAATACCAAAAGCCTGGACGTTACGGACAGATGAGAAAGACTCTTCAGCAAGACTGCTGCCGACCGCGTATCCTTCCTGGGACTTGGTTGAAAACTTTGTGATGTAGATTGAACCAAAGTAAGAAACTAAGATGATCGTAATAACGTTACCAATAATCATTGATGACAAGAGATATGACTGAGTGTAAGCCACAATAGTAGCTGCAATGAAGGTGGTCGAGTGCGAGATGACATACGAAACCTTCTCTGACATGGCATCCTGAACCAAAAGGGTGTCAGAGGCAATACGAGTAGTAATTTCGCCTGCACCGAGCTTATCGAAGTAGCCGATGTTCTGACGAAGAGTGGCGGCAAGATATTCCTCCTTAATACGGGCGGCAAGCACCTCGGCACGATCAATAAATACAAATGACTTAAGATGAGTAAGGATTGTGACGGCAATACCAATATAAGTGAGATAAAGAGACAAACGACTAATGTCAGCCATGAAATCACGGCCCATTTCATACTGATAATCAAAGTCGGAATCAAACGTACTGTTATAAACAGGAACAGACCATGACTTTGAAGTCTCGTTGAAGTAAATGTATGTATTGTTATAACCATAGAATGTACCATTGAAATAAGCACCCATTGCACCATCAGGAAGATCCGTAAATTGCTGAGTTGCTCGTCCAAAAACAACAGACATCAATGGTCTCATAAGACCTTCAAGAATTGAAAACACAACACCTGAGAACAAAATTAATTGATCTTTAGTATTTGCATATCTGAACAATCTGATGAAAGAAGATGAAGCGTCAGGAACATCGATCTGTTTTCTTAGAATATCAGCATCATTGTCAGAAAGACCAGTAAATGCATCATCCAATCCAGAGACTGCTGAATAACCCTTGCTAGATTTTGAAGTAAGGGAAGACGTCTCGCTATCCGACTTTGAGTCCACAGTGACTTGAGTAGTATTCTTCTTCTCTTCGACCATGTTGAAAAGCCGAAATACAACAGCAAAGATATAGAGAAAAGAAAAAAAGGGTAAAAGAAATTAGGTGGAGGTGTCAGAGTATTTATTTAGCGTGAGCCAAATACTTCTGATGATTAAATGCTTGAGATAGTCAGTCGCTAACCAGAAGCTTAAATCAGCACTGGCCGACGGGGAATCGTATTTTTGTAGTAAGTTGGAAATTTCGAGAGCGATAAAGAGCGATAAAAGATCTTCAACGTGACACAAGCCACATTACTTGTGAGGCGGGAGTGGAGCAGTTGACTCGTTTTGATGGTCCGTGGCAGCGAAATAACTGAATTGCTGAGCACGGAGGTATTTTATTACCTTGATAATATCAAAGCACGAGATGATGGTACTTGCAGTTATAGTGGCGAGCACCGACACCTCGACGGAGTAACGATGGGAATTGTCTTAGCTAAAGCTTATCTGTTTAGAGAGTGGGATTCGATTATTGCCAATCTTCTACGGGCATTACCCAATTTTCAAGCTTATATTGTTTTGGCTATTAAAATGGCAGTATTAATATACTAGTCAGAATATTTTACTACTGACATGAAGTCTGGTACGATGACTTTCAGCTGGCATATTAAAGATTTAATCTTAGAGCGAGACAAGTCACTGATTGATCGAGTCTATGCTTCCGTATGAGACTCCTAATCAGGCGTAGCAAGTATTAACAAATTGCCTTATCAGGGCATTGGGACCGCTATCCGCTCTTTGGTCAGGACTCAAAGTTCCAGGGGTGACTCTGCGATAACGGGGAATGAAAAACACGAGTACGACTGACTTAAGTGGGTCTTGTGTCAATTGCTAATCACGTGTCCAGCTGTTCCTAGATTTGGAAAGTTCAAAGTCTATTTTAATGTACAATACCCTCATTTAAAAGTACCAAGCACGTGACCAATAAAACCAGGGTCAGGGTAGGATCCAAAGAGTGAACTGATTTAATCGCCTGTTCGGCTCTGCCTCAAGTTTCACCAACAAATTTTGGAATTTGGCAAACTTCACCAAGTTTAAGGACCTTGGAGTTTTCAAGCGGAGGCTTGTTAGCATTATGTCTTATCTGTCCCCGGCACTGCCGCGTGGTTTGCAGGCGGTAATCCCGGTTGATCCGCCTCCATCCAAGCGGGAGAAAGTCGCCAAGTATCTTCAACAGAAGAAACTACAGTTTGATCAATATCAACAATTATTAAACCAGCAACGCCAGCAGTTGATGAATCAGAGGCAAAAGGAATTATTGGGTGCTTCTCGCAGAAATAGTTCAGCTGGTGGGAGTTCAGCAAAGTTTTACCGCTTATTATCATCAACATCATTCACTTCGTTTGCAAAGGCTCAACAGAATACTCAATACGCAGAATCTTCAATATCAGAAGCTACTACAGCAGTTGAAGACGACAAATCATCAAAGGTTAAGCTGTTGAATGACAAAGATGGAGAAAAGCTGGTCATGTTTCCGTCATATGCAAGACGATTAAAAAATGGATTGGTTGAAGTTGATATACGGGGCTGGGTATTTGCTCCGGGAGCTCCTAACCGAAAAAATAGGTTATTTACGAGTGTTGTTAGACAACTAGTTGGTGTTGAGCAGCCTGAAGCTGATGCAGATTACGCAACTTCTGGTACTTTGAAGCCAACTGATGCCAGATATGACCCGGAACAAAAGCGTTCGTCAATTTCGCTTCGAAAGAACACGTCTTCTATTAGCGTATCATCTGTTCTTACATCTGGTCGAGGATCACCTTCGCCGTCACGGCGTGGTTCTACTGTCGCATACCCAAACGGGAGATTTCGCAATGAGTCTTCCAGTAGCTCGACTGCGGCCATGAACATCCCTGCAAAGTCTGAACGTATAAGTCCTTCTGGTAATTCGCAAAGTTCTCGTCAGCAATCTCGGTCTTATTCTCCTGCGCCTGGAACTCCGACCAATGCAGCTTTTGCTCTCGGAACATCGCCTAGACGAGACACCTATTCTTCTGCTGCGCAGCAGGCGCGTCGGCCAGGTGTCATGACTGATGACGCTTCCGGCGCAATTGTCAGCAAAAGCTTTGTTCAACCAACTCTAGTAGGAGAGAGACAACCGTTGCTTGCTTCGAGTCCAGGTGCCAGAAGTAACAAGGGATATCTTATTGATTTCAGTTCTGAGTCTGGGTCAGATTACGCTTCAGAAAGTGACGATGACGAAGTGGTCGATAACCATCACCAAACGTTGGTAGTGGAGAGAAAGAACTCAATGGCAAGATCATTCAATAGCCAGCGAGCGGCGTTCAAGAACAGCGTCAGTCCGAGTAACAACATCCGAGCGCAGCAGTCGTTTTACGCGCAGAACTTTAATGGGTCTGCTATTTCCATTGCAGGCCATAACAGTGAGGTAGTTGCAGCAAACTCAGTTAATGCACCGCTGTCGTCGTCGGTCAATGCCAACATGGGTTCATACTTTCCACCTCTCGGCCGATCTAATTCTGGTTTGAGCCTAAGTCGTGCATTTTCGTTCAGTGGACCTCCGAGCCCGTCTTTACCTATAAGCCGAGGAAAGGAACAGCAGAAGTCTCAGGCGACATCACCTGCTCCTCCGGCGCTTCCTTCACGACCAAACTTGACTCGATTTGCGTCCATGTACGACGCAGAGAAAGCCATGCAGGAACGCATTGCGCCGTTCATTTCTCGTCCGATGGCCCAAGAAGTTATTACGATCCATGTTGGCTCAACCGAGACGGAAGAGTATAGTACTTACAATGTCATCACTACTGACAGTGGTCATTTTGGTGTTCGGCTACGTCTTAACTATATGCCTGCAATCGCTTGTGTGGAAGTTGGTGAAGATTTGATTGCAGTCGAAGAGGTCAAGGTTATCGAGCCTTATGGCGTCAGTTTGATTAGTGATATTGATGATACAGTGAAGCATACTGGCATTACAGGTAAGCAACGAGCCATCAGTGGTTGAACAATGACTCACAATTTTGTAGGAGCAAAGAAGGGTATTTTCCGAAATGTTTTTGTAAAGGACTACGCAGAGCTTGAGATCAAAGGTGTTGCAGAATGGTTTCAAAGAGTTAATAAGATGGGAGTTCCAATTCATTATGTGTCAAACTCACCATGGCAACTTTTCCCTTCGATTCAGAAGTTTCTTCGCAAAGCTGGACTTCCTTCTGGATCGATGCATCTGAAGCATTACAATGGATTTTTGTACGGGTTGCTTGAACCAGCTGTGGAGAAGAAGCGTTTCAATCTTGAATCAATTTTGGTGGATTTCCCTGAACGAAAGTTTATCCTTGTCGGTGACTCTGGAGAGATGGATTTGGAGGCTTACGTCAACCTTGCGTGCCAATTCCCGGATCAGGTGTTGGCAATTTACATCCGCGATGTTACCACAATGTGTTCCGACGACGACGATTTCTGCACTGTATCACAGTTCAACGGCTTTTTCTCGACTTCGGTTCCACGTCCGGACGAGATTGATGACTTGTTGACAAACGAAACGAACTGGTGCTGTTCACCGTGCGCACCAACCGATCCGGACCGATATTACAACCGACCGCACTCGCCACCACCGTTAATGCCAAAACCGCAAGGTCTACGTGGCCAGAAGGTTATGACGGAAGCCCCAGGACCGACTAACACTCAGTGGAACTCCAGCACTAGCTTGGATCAACAGAACGGTGACACGCCGCAAATTCCACGCAAACCAATCAGTTTAAAAGGTCAATCCGTGTCTTCGAATGGGTCGCCGATTTACAATCCGTCCGCAATGGCGGCAAACTATGACATGCTCTCATCTTCAGCTGGATCGACAGTGTCGCCGCTTGCCGCACGACTAGCAGCGTTCTCATCGACATTCAACAACGAGAGCGTGTCGCCAGAACCGCCTGGCTACATGTCCATCAAGTACCAAGCACAGCAACTTAACAACAAAGAACCAGCGAGTCACGTTCTGACCTCGAATGGCAACGGCCTGTCTAAGCAGTCGTCGCACGCAAACCTGCAGAACTACAGTAGCATCCCTACATCCGCTCCATCGCCACAGCGAAATGTCAAATTTTCAGAGACAGAGGCCAACAAGAAGCCAGTACTCCCACCTCGACCGGGGCATATCATTCAAGACGCAGCTGCCTCCGCTGCAGGTGCAGCATACACTGCAACACGCGGCAACAAGCCGAGCCCGTACGAGATCGCTTCACTGGCGTATCGTGCAGCGGGAGGCAAGGAGACCGAATACAATCCACCAATCGATAAGAAGCTGCAGTTGTGGAAGAAGCGAGTCGCCCGTGCGCGCATGATGCTGCCTAATGGTGTCAAGTTGCGCATGTGGAGAATTGGACAGGATGTCAGTGATGAATGCGAATCCATCGTGCAGGAGTATTTGGACAAGATGGAGGATGAAATGGGCAGCTATTGATTTGGGCGCGTTATGTATTTTTGAATTTTTTTGTTTGTACTGACGGGTTTTTTTGTATATGATTGCAGTTTCTCATTTGGTTTGACGGCTTCTATTTCATCATGTTTTCGTTCCATTCTATTGGACGTTCTTTGTTTGGTTCATAGGACACACAATGTTTTAGGCATCTTGATTTGCATACAATACGATTTAATTTTTACCATCATTTATACTTTGAAGCATCATTTAAACACATACACTAAACAATTTGCACCATAAACATAGCATTGTAATCGAACTAAATCTCACTGCTTCTGAACAAAGTAATCCGCCATCTCAGCATCAAGATCCTCAACTGTCTTCTTTGTCCTCTTTGGGGCTCCACCACGAGCAGCATCACGCCCACCACGAGGGGCGGTAGCACCACGTGTCTTGGTAGGCTTGCGACCACGGTTAGACTGAGCGGGTGCGGGAGCAGCAATAGTTCTGTTTCTTAGCGAATTTCAACAAACACAAGTAAAATAACACACCTTGGCTGGATTCTGGATGCAAGAGATCTTTTGTTAGGATCAACTACCAACTCAACCTATCAAGTTTGTAAGAAACGCGGTAATGCAAAAGGTATTGCATAAACACTTACATGCATAACCTTCTTTCCACCATCAATCGGGGTTCCATTAAATCTTTTCCATGCTCGTTGAGCATCTCCGGCCTTTTGGAAGACCATCGTGACAACACCAGTTGACTGGCCCTTGGCGTTGTAATTCAGGGTGCACTTGCGGACAGGACCAATCTCAACGGCAAAATAATCCTAGTATCAAAATATAAACATCAAGAACCAATTAGAATAAGTGAGGAAATGGACGGCCCAAATTCGAGCAAAACAAAATGTACGCAACCTTGACAAATGAATACAGCTGCTTGGTTAACTTTCAACAGACAATTTGTAACAGACCCTTTCACGACATCACCGTAGTCAGCATCTACGACGACTATATGTAATCAAAGAGCATAAAGGCAAGATTGATATGGAAGTGTGAGATCTGTACGCTACCCGAGACTTGTACTAATCCGCTTCGCCTTTTTTTTTTTTTCTTTGATCTCACACAAACACATTTCTTCACACTTAAACCAAAGACCATTTTTCTAACGCTTCACATTCGAAGTTCGCACTTGAAGTAAAGACAGACGAGACTCAAGCCAACCAAATCATTATGGGCACAGTGTCAATCGCTTTAACTCATAATGGTTTAAAGCTTGCCAGCACATTCCAATTCAGTGCTCGAGTCAGACATACAGGGAAATCAACCGACTATACTTGAACAGACTTGCATCAACGAGTGTGTTTAGAGTTCTATCAGCCTCAACTAGCTATCACTGTCAAATCATATCATGCACGCTATTCTTCCGTCTGACAGCTAGTTGTCTGCCACTCAATACAACTCAGATTCAAGCGACGCTGATTTACCAAGCCCATTAATAGACAATAACGGCGCATATAAAATTGCTACCAGTATATACTGACATGCACTCTTCGATAACTTGTTGAATGTACTACCCTAAAAAGGATTTATGTCTTGAAACGATATTGTGCAACTGAATTGAAATGGCGACTTCAAGCTGCGACCTGAGAGCAAAAAGTCTCAATCAGTCTACTGTATACTAAGTGATAGACACTTTCCAATCAGCAATGCGATGCATGAAGCTTCTTTGGTTGTCGGAGCAAATACAATTCTGATCATCTTCAGAAGACAATCAAAAGAGCAATCTGAATGCAACCTGAATGATTTGTAGAGACAGTCATACAGACTGTCAATACCAACAAAGCAAAGTCAATCAATAGATGACTTATCAAACGAATTCACGATATCATTTTACATTCATTTGGCCCGTCCTCTCCTTTGTTGCGAGAATCAACATACCTTTATAGCGTTCTCTTCAACGTCCAAAGGCTGTAATTTCGTTAGCACGTAATTAATCATAACAATGAATATTGGAGCATACCAAATTGGAAATGATGATCTTGTCGTTTACGTCGAGTTGGCTTGGAACAACTGAAGCGACAGCAGCAGCAGCAACTCTTGGTGTCGCACGAGCTTGTCTTGCCTTAGGCGCGCTTTTGCGAACACCACCACCAGAAACTCCGCGAGCGCCTCTGAGAGCGCCACGGCTTCTGCGACGGGTAGATGGGGTAGTAGAGATGATTTCATCTAGAGACTTATCGAGATTTGTGGCCATTTCAAATAAGCGTTGGTCTGATTCAATATACGACTAGATTTGACAATAGTTATGAATATAAATCTGAAATTCAAATAAGGCCTTTTTGATCTCACAATTGCAATTAAAAATGAAAATGCTTGAAAAGTCTGGATTGAACTGAAATTGTTGAGGATGAGAAGGCGATCTGAGGAGGTGGCTGGGAAGGAAAAAGTTTAATCCAAAACGTTGCTACGCTTAAAACCTTAACAGCCAATTACTACTATAGCTGACGTACACATCGTATAGAGCCAGACGATTGCATTTCTAATAAAACTCACAAGCTAAGGTATACTACTATGTGTGCCCAACCGCAAAACAACGTACATATAAACTGGTACAATCACATTATCATTCATACCACTGGTCGCTTCCAGAACCGCGGTCGAAGTAGCAACAAGCAAAGCCCATGGGATTGAAAGATCATGTCCAAGAATTTCATCATATCCGATCAAGACGTATTTCGTAAGCATCAAACCTGTAAATGCTGCAACAACAAACGCAGCTGTACCTTCTAATGTTTTTTTTGAATCAAACCATCTATGTTTTCCAAACCGTCTACCTATAATAGAAGCACACGCATCTCCAAATCCTAAACAAATAATACCAGCCGGAGAACTCGACCAGAAAATTGGAAGTGAAATTCCTAAAAGCAGAAAAATATGTGACACAATAATAGGTCCGCAAGTATCTCTCTCGTCCGTGTATCGTCTTAGAGCTTCATGAATAGCTGACCCGAGAGGAGGTAATGTGGTTGCTCTTAAAAACTCTGAAAACAAAAACAATGTAAGAGCAATCGCCATAGAAAGTGACGTAAATATAGCATCAAAACCTACACCACCAGCTAAAAACATGCCAACCACCATTCCATGCCAGACCTTGCGCCTAATATCAATGGTCCATGCGGCCGAAGACTTTTGAATCCATGGGATTCCAGCAAGTAGCCATGTCGACCAGTATGCCAGCATCCCCATTCTTCGACCCGACTGTTCAGAGAAAAATAAATAGCTATGAAGTTAACTAAAGAGTAAAAGGGACACAGATTGTGCTTACTTGACCATATAAGCAAAAGGGTCTTGGCTCAAGACTTTCGCCAAATGCCAGCGAACAAAGAGCATTATATTCGAAACAAAAATAATATATACAGCACATCCGTATCGAAGTTTTAATGCATCTGAGTTTGCTGGTCTTCGATGTCGTGGCAGCCGAGCGATGTCCATGACTGCGTGCACAAAGTGTAAACTTGGCCACAGACTGAACAGTGAGCCAAACAGAAACGCTCTTAAAAAGATCATATCCATCTGCTTTGCATTCAAAAGTAGGTTCACAAGCAACGTCCCAGCCAGTGAAGTTTCCGCAGGCGACAGCGAAGTTGTGGTCAGAGTGCCAACGATGTCTGTGATACTCGAATAAAGATAATACACTTCTGGAGTCTGTGGTGAAAACGTAATGACAATGTTTGATAGTAGTTCGCCCGGCATTGGGAGGGATGACAGCGATAGTAAAATGTTTAATCGAAGATACTGTGGATAGTCTGCCAGAGTAAGACTGATTGGGAACAAGTAAATATACAGTACTGAAGGCATCGTCCAGTAATTCTGTCGCAGCAGTAAAATAGTTATCAGCACAGCAAAAAATGCCCCGATAAACGTTGTATTCAAAACCACAGTTTCCCAATTATGACGCACAGCCAAAGCCAGAAGTCCAAGTATTAAACAGGATTCAACGCATTTCTTCCTAAAGCCTTTATTATATCCGTCTTTGACACCATCATACACCTTCCAACTATTTTGGACAGGAAACTGTTTGTGTGTACGTGATTTATGTTTCCTTGATCGCGATTCATTATGCGACGCGTGAAACTGGCTGGGTGTGCTTTCGCTGTCACTAACATTCTGAGATCCAAGAGCCGATGTAGGTGCTGAAAAATCTGTTGATGAAGCAGATCTATACAGTGACTCAATCCTCACGTTACCGGTAAACAAAGTAGATGTTTTAGGAGACACTTTACTCGACGGGACAATTACTGCAGAGGACCTCCTGGACTGAGTCAAGGAGTACGCTGGTGAAAACAACGACATGCGGGTTCAAATGAACATTCAGTTCAATCTTCACGCGTATCCAAGTCTAAATATGAGCTTTTTTATAAAGCTATACCGTCTTTTGTTGTAACACCGTGTCCTGGTGCGTTTAAAATGCCTTGAGACCAATATATTTAGCACGCGGCGAACTCAAACGGCATATTTTCAGGGGTAAATCGTACACTCTACGTCTCCTTAAATAGTCATGACCATTATATTCCAAAACAAAATAAGTACAATTCATATTGAAGAACAGAGTAATGCTCTTAGTCTTATGCAGTCGCTAATTGTTAAAAATTCAAATGCGTTTACCACGAAGATTGCATATCCGTAGCTCGTAAAGGCTCATGCTCTTGTTCATACTCAACTTCAACACGAGCATTACCTATGATCAAGTTAGTAAAGTGACTGGTCGTAGTTTTGATACAAAACTCACGTTTTCGAGGCTTCAAAGGTTTCTCACTGTTTTTTCGCTTGGCAGTCGCAATAGATTTATCGTTCTCTTGATCCTCATCATCTTCGGCCTCATCAGATTCAGACTCGCTTAGCTCCGCATCGGTTTCAACATCAGCCCCAAGCCAATTCTCAATGTCTTCGAGCTCAACAAGTTCTTCGTCATCATCATCGTCTTCCACATATTCAACCTCAGCGTCACTTTCTTCTTCTTCCTCTTGATTTTCTTCGTCATCATCGTCCATATCTTCGGCTCCTTCATTTGCATTTCTCATGTTGTTCATAATCTGCTGCCAAACTTTCTCGTCGACGTTAAGAGGCTTATCACCATAAGCGCCACTCTTAAGCCGCTCGAGTAATTCCTTCTCAATAGCTTTCTCAACTTTAGCTGCCGCAAGCGCCTTCCTTTCTCGAGTTGATTCCCGTCTTGCAACTTTTGGCTTAACCCCGACCAATCGTCGTTCTTCGTCATGGTTCTTGAGCGCCAGTCGACGGGCTGTGATTGCGACTTGAGTCAACCGAGTGAGTCGCTGTTTGCATTTGTGTAAAAGGAAATTTGGCCAGTAGATTAGGCGCTGCTCAATCTGTTCAAGTGCTTTACTATACTGTTGCGATAGTCTAATTCGCTCCCATAGCTTGTTTGGTGTGTGAGCTCGCTCGATAGTCTTCATGTACAAATATAGTCGACCATTCACATTTCTAACTGTCGCATATCTCGAGTTTGCCAGAGGACATGACTGTCGAGAACAAAATCCAGTGACCTGCATGATGTTAGAATGCTTCAGCTAATATAATGCATTTCCGTACGTTATACTCATTTCTGCAAAATGTTTGGTCTTTTAAAGTCCTTGAAACTATTAATATGCATCATTCAAAACCAGACAAAATACTAACTTGAGTTTATAAGAGCAAAACTCTTGATTAATGATCTGCCACACAATCTAGTCACAATTAGTGACACCATTTAACACTCTCGATATAATCGCAAACCTCGTCAGACATAGTTTATTTCTGTAATGTAATATCCAAACAAAACAATCCTCTTAAAATCCCCCACAGTTTGCTAGTCTTGACTGTACTTTTTTTGCGTTTGTTTAAAATATTCTTGAATTATGTGCTCGAACCAAAAAAATATTTATTTACCCGGCCTCACTAAACTCCCAAACACATCCGCGCCTCAATCTTTTCTGAGCCGCATCATCAAATTCTTCTCAGAGCTTGAATTTTCTGGTTCGACTCGAGAAATTGTCCACAAATCGTAAACAAAACATGGAGGATGTGCTTGAAAAGAGGTCGAAGAAGCGGAAACGTCATTTGAGCTCTGATAAAGCACAAGTGGAGTTTTCACCGAGTGATACAAAGGTTTCAGCGAGCACGACTACCACTCACAAAAAAAAGCAGACCGCTGCTCAAACAGTTCTTTCACAGCTACCGGCATTACTTACAAAAGTTTCAAGTTCGCCACTTGGAAATCCATCATCAAGTCAATGCTTTTATAAAGTCGAGACAGCAATGTACGTCTCCATCGCTCCGATGTACTCATTGAATCCTATACATGGAGTCAATGTGCAGCATCTTGATCCTCTTGTCATGACATATTTTCCTGCGGTATCAGGCGTGGTTATAGCATGTCTTGACGTTAAGATTGATAAGGTTGACGGAGCGAAAATTACAGGCGAGTCACCATTTGCATTTGTGTGGATCACAGCGGAGTTTCTAGTTTGGAGACCACAACGTGGAGATATTTTAGTTGGGCAAATTAATTTACAATCTCGAAGTCATATTGGGTTATTGGTACACGATGTTTTCAATGCGAGCATCACCAGGGACCGGATACCAGCAAATTGGCAGTTTATTGAGACAGAGTTGGATGAAGACGCCGCGTTTGATACCATGGCCGAAGAAGACGCTGACGTGGAAGGTGTAATTGAGCTTGATTTAAAGGAAGAAATGAATGTCAAAAGCTCTGGGTATTGGATAGACGAAAATGGAGGGAAAGTGGACGGGAAGCTGACTTTAATTGTCGAAAGTCTGGAAATTTCAAGCAGAGTTTTCTCAATTAACGGAAGCCTATTAAAATTAGGGGCAGTTAAGGAGGATTTGACAGTATTAGGACTAGGAAAATAGACTCAACTGTCACGATCAAATCATTTGCATCTCGAAGCAAGTATTAACCTACAAGCCAGTCATAACAAAGCCAGACACAGGGTGCCTTCTAACATCATAAAACTACAATTCTCTAAAGTCAATATACATTGATGTATTCCATAAATGCTTTATATAAATACATGATACTTTTGAGTAACCTTCTCAAAAACAGTTACTTAGTTGCTCTCGAAATACTGCAACAAGAAGTCACGCTCGGTAGACTCCTCACCCCAATCCTTAACAACGACACAGGAGCATCCGACGACCTTACGAGCATTGCCTTCTCTGTCCAACACACAGAGACCAGCCCACTCACCCAACTTCTTGGAGTCAGAGACCTTGATCAAAGGAATCTTGGGCTCAGTCTCAGCGCAAAGTGCTTCAATAAGCTTGATGTATGAATCCTCATCGCAAGAGTCACAGAGGACAGCAAGATGGGCACGATGGCTAGCAATGTAAGATTAATTCAACATATAAGAATTGCTGTTTGACTTACCTGTTAAGAGCCTTGGATGCCTCACGAAGACCACGGGCAAGACCATCGTGAATAAGAGCCTTCTTCAAAACCCCCTTAAGAGCCTCTTCGACAGACATTCCTCCAGCGGGAGCGGCACCAACATCGACCTCGATCTCTTCCGCACCAACGATTTCCTCGGTATCAGACTACTATTGTTAGTATTCGTAGTTATAAGAAGATACTTTGCGTAGCATACCATTATGCAGTATTAATAAAAGAATGGACTTCGTCGACAGAGAATTGTACTGCTCAGTCCTGATTTTGGTAGTTAAAGGTCTAATTCGAGATGTCGCAATGTTGAAATTTGTTTAGTGTCGCATTCGAAATGGGTATGCGGCTCACGCGTTGTGACTGCTTATTTCTATTTGAAATACTACCAGACCCTCAATATATAACCCTATTAGCCCTGATGTTGTCATGGCAACCACACCTCCGCAGATATGTCAACATTTGTTTGTGCTAAATTGTCAACTGACGCGTATTGTACATTAGCAAGCATGGCTCCAGTTGCACAACCGCCGACAGCTTCTGCTACAGCACTATTGACTGAACATTTTGAATACCCTCCTATTGCACTATTAGACGATATCATCAACGCGGTTAACAATATTGTCTATAAATGCACAGCTGCAATCGAGACCTTTTTGCAAACACAACCTCCGTGTGAGAACGTTCCAGACGAAGAAATAGAAGTAGGGACTGCAAAGCTCGAGACGTTACTTGAAGGTGCTGTGGATAGAAATTTCGACAGGTAATTGATTAGTCATGTGGCAATACTAGTTTACTGATCAATTCATAGATTTGAACTGTATGTGCTGCGAAATGTACTTGCTATTCCAGACGATGTTAGCACTGGATGGATAAGACTATCACACCACAAGGTATTGCTAGCTTTAAACTGTACCAATACTGTTGATTAACACATGCAGAATATTGATTTTTCTTCATCTCATGCGCAACTAGACTTGCGACTGCTAAATTTACGCAAAGCCCTTCAGGCTTCATATCATGTGAACGAGAAATTACGGCTACAGTCGCGAAGTAATAAAAAATTCATTGGAATGCTAAAGACATTTCAAGCTGCACTATCATTCTTGCAAAATACGAGCGGTGTTGCCCCGATGGACGAGACAGTACGGTTTCTCGCGTCTCAGGCAGCAGAAATACAGCAGAAACTCACTGGACTTCAAAGACTTGAGTCAGCGTCACTTGCGGGTATGATTTCGGCCAAAAATCCAACCACAGAGTTGGAATTAAAGCCATCAGAGCGCGAAGTCTACATTGAGAAGATGACGGCAATGCTTGTTGGTGTGCGGGAAGAAGATAGCATGATGGACATTGATGTTGACTTCAAAACAGACGCTGACGTTGAGCGGTCAAAGCAAGCTGCGGAAGCTGTTTCGAGTTGGCAGACATGAATGAGAAATCAAACTTTGGGATGTTATTTGAGGGCGTTGATGAGTTTTGGATTGTAAGATAGGGCCAATACTTATTTCCTGGTACTGGAATGGAAGAAGGTGCCGAGCATAAATGTGAGTAATGGTATGATATTCTGCGTAAATGACTCCTAGTTACAAATGTATGACTGTAGCTCGATATAAAATTCCTTCTATTTTTCCCAGATAGACTCGCCTCTCTTTTTTGCTTCGAAATTTATGGCACCCTGATTGTCAACAGTTAAATTATATACCCACAGCCAATAAACACACCTCGAATCTGTATGCAGCCCAGAACAAGATTCCGGGAACAACAACTAGCAGTCCAACAGCATGACGAGTAGTCTTTGGTGTCCATCGGAAATGCCTTTCGTAGTTTTCTCGCATGTCTGCAAGTCATATTAGCACTGTACACATGGGTTCAGACCTCAATTGTTTTATCAATTATATAATCAAACTCACAATAATGCTTGTCAATAGCTGCATCCCTTCTAAGAGCTATATTATCATATGTTAGTCAAACGATCTATATACACGCCTCCTCATTGGTCGAGATGCGAGAACTAGTTATAGAACTGCACACAATTCCCAAAAAATACAAAAAACGCAACAAGTTAGAGGACAGTAACATACGAGATGGTCCATGATGATCTCCAGCCATTTTATAGAGTGAGGTCGTAAGTGGAAATGGTAGTAATCAACTCGACAGCACCTTAGATGAGCCAGTCAAGCAGTGTTTCAGCCGTTGAGCATTAGCCAATACTGTAACGAATGTGCCTTAACAGCAATTTTGCTCGTTAATAGCATTATGGCATATATGCATAATGATTGTAGTTTACTCTTTCGCTGCATATGCAAAAGCACGCTAGACGTACGCTGTCTTGCATACGACTGTTTTATCAGTTCAGCGTTATTTTACAATCGCAAAATTTTTTTTGTTAAAGGACAATGATGTGAAAGACTATTTATCATGCTATTGGATCAATTGGCAGCATACGAACTTATCGCTTAAAGTACATGCTAAAGTTAGTGACCGCAATCCAATGACACTTACTTAAATCAAAGTACACTGGTGGTCAAAAGATTGAGAACGATGCATTGAATTCAGTGTGGTTTGCAATAAACTTAAGACACGCTTCAAGTTCAACTGAAGTCTACATAATAATAATTAACGTATTGAATGGCTTCAGTGTTGCGCATGAATTGATCGTTTACTTAGAAGCGATCCGGTCAAGAATCAGAAAACGACCACAAGCTGAAAAGAAACACGGTCTTAAATATTGTCGTCATAATAGTTAGTTAACTCGGTTTAATAATGTACTTTCCGTGTTTGAACAGTCAAGTTATCAGCATGGTTTAGGGTTACTTAGGGTCTGTAACAGCGTGCGGCTTCATGCAGCACGATGCAAATCATGATGCGCAGTTCACAATGATTTACCCTGATTCGATTTAAAGCCTGTCCATCGGCGTTTTTGGTATCGAATCTCGGCCAATCCATGACTACTTTACAGCATCGTGTACGAGAGAGCAATATTGATTAGGTCAATGAAATAGCTCTATAAACATTTAACTGCTAAATATAATAAAGTATTGAATTGTTGTTTCGTTTTTAATCCAAATAATGTCAATAATTACACTAAGCCTACTTTGCTGATACGTTCCTAATAATACCATACAATGTTCCTAACTTAATTTGTTTTTTTCCAAAAGTTCGTGAATTGTCCAATACTTCTTGTGCATTCTAGCTACATCTACATATAAATTGCAAGGCGATATGACCGCCTCTTCTAGAACAGTAGACTCTCCAAAAGTATGGACTACGCTTCTTACAAATACCAAATACTTGCCTGGTCTTCTTGCTTTAGAATACTCGCTACGCAAGGTTGGAACAAAGTACCCATTTCTCGTTCTTTACACTTCTACACTTGAACCTGAGGGTCATGAGGCACTGGCAAAGCGTGGAATTGCAACAAAAGAGATTCCTTATTTGCTCCCAAAGGCGCACAAAGATTATGGCGTCGAAGTCCGGTTCTACGACTGCTGGTCAAAACTCCAGCCTTTTAACTTGACCGAGTACGACCGTGTGGTTCAACTCGACTCGGATATGATTGTCACCCAGAACATGGACGAATTAATGGACCTTGAATTGAATGATACCGATCGTGTTTTTGCTGCTTCTCACGCTTGCACTTGCAATCCGTTTCAGAAGCCTCACTATCCTAAAGATTGGTAAGCTTTGTTTTTATGCAATATGATCAGTTGCTAAGTCAATCAAGGATTCCCGAGAACTGCTCCTTCACACACCAGCACGATAAGCCTGATCTTGCTCAGCTCGAAGGTGCGCCCACTAGCACCGGTCTTGCTATCTGCAACGGTGGGCTGCAGGTCGTTAATCCATCCAAGGCAGCCTACTATAAGATTATTGACGCAATCTCCCAGCCGTCAATGACTGACAATTACGAGTTTGCAGACCAGTCGCTTTTGTCTGACGTTTTCAGAGATTCCTGGGTGCCATTGCCATACAAGTACAATGCACTCAAAACACTTCGTGACATCCACAAGCCTATCTGGCGTGACGAAGAGGTTAAGAACGTGCACTATATTCTCACCCCTAAGCCTTGGCAATCTAGAGATGAGGACAACAAGTTGTTTCAGTGGTGGTGGAAGATCAATGACGAACGTCATGCCATTGAAAAGGAACAAGGACTGTACGACGGATTCTAAAAGAACTAGAATGCAAAGTCCACTCTCACCAGGGTGTACTTGTCAATGAAGATCATAAGATATCTGTGATAAGTTTTGACGGAGTTACAAAATATATCCTGTTTTTTAGATGTCTACTTTCAAATCATAGTTATATGAAAGAATGAATGCAGTAAATTTTACAAAAACAACCAGTCCTGTACCCAAATCATCTTTGACATTCCAGTCAAATAACTTGCGAGTCTCCAAATCAATTTCAATCCTCTACCGACTTCTATACCACAGTCTGGTGATTTTTTGTAGACGCATCTTCTTCTGCAACTGAAGAACACCGTACATGAGTGCTTCACTAGTAGGAGGACAGCCTGGAACATACACATCGACTGGCACAACACGATCGCATCCTCTGACAACAGAGTAAGAATAATGGTAATAGCCGCCACCGTTGGCACATGAACCCATAGAAATGACCCTATACGTCTAGTCAGCTCCTGATACGCATTTATGAATTAAGTACCAACCACCGAGGTTCAGGCATCTGATCATAAACCTGTCTAAGCGCTGGTGCCATCTAATTGCGATTAGTACATTGTTTACAATACTCAAGTATAGTCTAGTGAATACCTTGTTTGTCAAAGTACCAGCGACAATCATGATATCCGACTGTCTAGGTGAAGCACGGAAAATAATTCCTACACGATCTTGATCATATCGTGGTCCAGACAAATGCATCATCTCCACTAATAAATGTTAATAGCCGGCCTTTCATCATTGCATTCTTTACAGCATACCGGCACAGCATGCCAATCCGAAAGTCATAGGCCAGAACGAGCCTTGACGAGCCCAATTCGCAATAGCATCAAAAGTTGTCATGGCATAATCAACCAAGTTCTGTGGCTTTCTTTCTGATGGCAGAGGATAGTCTGTAGGCAATGACGACACGGCCATTTCTTTGGGCGCTGTCTTTGCCGTCGATGAGCTCAAACCGCGTCTGCCCAGCAACATCATCGCCGCCGAAGATGCCGGAGCCGTCGCTCGCGGAACAAGCATTCGAGTCGCCAGAACAGTCGCGTTTGCTGCTGCAATAGTTGGTCGAATCATTATGTTGTTATTCAAGTGCTTCCTGTTTGGCGTGTAGAGTCGAAATCCGCAAAGGGCTTTTTGCAATTGGAGTTCTCGAGGCCCAAATCCAGATTCCCGCTTTCGTGATTGGTTAAATAAAATTACCCTAACCTTTATGCTCTATTCACCGGGCTTCACTATGAAGTATTTCGTAATTGAAGATTTACACAATTAATGTCTATAGTTATTGATTATGTTTGCATTTTTTTAGTATTTATTAGTAGAATATTTTTGTAATTTGCTTGCTAGGTCACGTTATGCTCATAGAGCGACCGACCACATTCATCACTGACTTAGCGCTTGAGCGATTCAATATGGCTTATCTTCTGAATAATGCCGGCAAACTTATCGGGTGTTGATCTAATGCGTACTTTGCAAAAGAGTAGCCGATTTCAGTCTGGCTGTAGAGTGTCTAGGATTGCTCAAGTAAGTAAGCACTAAGAAGATCTTCACTATCAAAGGCATGAGATCTATTATCGCATCATCAGGATTTGCTCGCATTCATTATTCTACAGAGAAGCTTTCGTAGTTCTTGCCTGTGCAAAAATACACGCCATATCGACGTATTGCAATAACCCATATTCTCATTATTTTGTTCACCTAGATCGCAACACAGGACTTGGTGGTTTGATGACTGGGATCTATTGAATAACTTGCTCCTTCCATATCACACTCATCTGTAATGGCTTCGTCAAAGTGCTATCTTCTTATTCGACAGACACGAGTGTAGAACCATCCTTGAATTCCTACGAACTCAACACCGCACTTAAGCATCTTCAATAGCATACATATATTATACAACAGATCACTAAGCAAGTTAGCATGCTTATCCTGTCCAAGCCAATTCCTAATCGTCGTTCGCATGATTTCTCTTCCTAGTCTTGAGCTCTCCAGTAACGAACTTCCAATAGTACGGCACCTCAAGTCCACTTTTGAGAAAAAACAGCTTCAAGTTCCGTGCTTTGTCTTTCAGCTGTACCTGGTTTCGGTCTTTTAAAACCTCGGATATACGACCACCGGGACCGTACATCTCAAGAATTTGACTCCATTTTGGCCCCTTGACTTCATCGAGTCCGTTCATGAGAGCCGTTTCTTCCTCCTTGGTCCAGGGCCGCCTTCTGCCGCTGCCCATAAGTGCACGATTTCTAATTGGCTTGGAACGTGGTGAAGACGGCTGCTCTGACATGCTCTGAGATGATCGGTACGCTTTCAGTATGTTCTCTTCAGGCATGGCAGGATCAACCGGAACTTGATTTGGCAGAGGTACTTCAGGCTCGCTGTGCTGAGCCAAAATCGGAACAACAGGCGACGCGACTACAGTAGGCTCCATGAATCCCATCAGATTATGGCCACTAACATCCATCTCAGAACGTTTCAGTTTCTTCGCTGGGGGCTAATATCTTTGTTAACAAAAACTACCAAAGTCTACAAGATGAACAGACCTGTGGTGGTGTAACAGCTAGAGACTGGTAATTTTTTGACACGTAGTCGCTAACGTCTTTAAGGAAATCCTGCCATATATACTTTTCTGTTAAATCTTCGTTGGGATCAGATGCAATCAACTAATTTTGTTAGTCAGTGATGAGACTACGAACAACCAATGCGTACAATCTCCTTTCTGCTCTTGCATCTAGAAAGAAAATCTAATTCACCAGGAGTCAAAGACCGTGAGTGACCTTTTCGATTCACAAGATATACATCCAAATTGTCTGGAAACAAGTCGTCCAAAATCTCTTTCTTTGAACGCTCGCCTTGCGTCATGGCAGATATATACGCTTGAGTTTTCAGATCAAGATACAGCGCACCTTGGCTCTTTAATAATCTGCCACCGTCAGGTACAAACGAGTCTAAGAAATACTCATTCAGATGAAAAAACCCAACTTCGGTCGATCCAAATACTGACGACACAAACGTTGCAAGATTTGCTTTGCGGATAACGGCTCTATAACGAGGCGATTTTGCAAATCCTAGCAACTGCGCAGAAAGAAAAGCATCTTGAGTGTAAAGTTTCTTGGTTTCTACCTCATACATTAGAAATTGCCATGTAAAATAATACATTATGGAACATACGGTCAAACAAAGAAGTCAAAGTGCGGTACGCCTGCCCTTGGTCACTTTCAGGTTGGGTCACTATGTTGAATGTATCTTGATATGTGCCACGACCAAGAGTGGTTAAGATTTGTATTGACTATTTAGAATTAGTATACTTTCGTCTTTCAAACCTAGGCACCTAGACATACGAGATTATCCAATATTGGCATACTCCTGATCTTGAGTTGCATTGAAGGATCTTGCGAAGCTCTGAAGTCATCTGCAGCAAAATCATAAGTCAAGTCATCCGCTTGTTGTTGAGACTGTTGCGGTTGTACTTGAGTACTTTCCTCGAGTGCCGGTCCGGGATGAGAAGGTCCACTTGCATTTTCTAGTTGCTCAGCAATGAATCGTAGCTGCTCGGCATCGTTTAAGTCAAACATATGCTGAGTCGCTTGCTGATCTTCGACAACATGCACAGTATTAACATGTTCAGTCTCGGACGAACTCTGGCCACGCTGATCAAGAGTATCAGTGTTTAGTGCTGCTCAATATTAGTCTCTAACACGTCAATCATTCTGTTTACTGACCGAGCATTGTGTTTGACCTATGTCCAACAGATGTAGGGTTTTGACCGGATTGAAGTGGATTAAGTGCCGTGTGACTGAAGTGAAGGGATTTTGAGGGCAACAAGTAGGGTTTTGTTTGGCGATGGATGTTGTGTATGTATATTATATAGATATGGCATAACTGTGACAGTCAAATGCATACGCGTATACATGTTTTATCAAGCTATTATCGTTTGAAATAAATAAAATAAATAATTTCAAGTAAAACAGCATTTAAAATGTAAATGAAAGAAAGTAACGCATTTGGCTGGGACAATCAAGGTCTTGTTTGGTGCAGAGTATTGAATGTCCCAGCACAATATTTCAATCTGATAAAGTAAATCTCATTAGAGCTTACAGGAGATATTTTAAATAGTTAATGCAGGTTAACTAATTGGCGCTTAATTTTCTGGATTGGTCAATTGCATAGTCATATATAATATCATCATGGAGGCCATTAAAAGGGCAATATACGGTCCAGACCCCGAGGAACAAGTACGATTTAGTGGATCTTAACGACAAATATATGACTGACAAGGTGGACAATTAGATGAGAAAATGTAACAGTTTATTACGAAAAAACGAGAGGCAACTTGATCGGCATTTAGGCTCCTTGACTGGTTTAGAATCAAAAACAAAGTCTATGATAAAACAGGCAGCAAAACGTGGAGACCTTTCATCAGCAAGAATATTAGCTAAAGAATTGTATAATGTCAGACAACAACGAACAAGATTGTATAAGTCGAAAGCACAATTGGCTTCAGTTGGAATGCAAGTTAAAGAAACATTTGCTGTTAGAAAAATTCAAGGAAGTATGAAGTCTAGTACTGGTGTTATGAAAGAAGTAAACAGTTTGGTTCGTTTACCTGAATTGACCGGAACAATGCAAGAATTAAGTAAAGAGTTGATGAAGGTGAGTACAATTAAGTGTGCGATAGCATACAGGGACAATTAACATCTATAGGCTGGCATTTTGGATGAGATGGTCACAGATACGTTAGACAACATCGACGAGAGTGATGACATTGCAGAGGCGGAAGCTGACGCCGAGGTTGACGCCATTCTATCAGAAATTACAGGTGGTAAGCTTGGACAGGCAGGACAAGTCCCAGAAAGTGTACCGGTGGAGGAGCCAGAAGAGGTCGAAGAAGAACCTGACTTGGAGGATATGCGGGAACGGCTGAGGGCACTACAGAGTTAAATTACAAGTTGTTTATTGAACACAATTAGGTAATATAGTACAGCTTTTTGTTGTTATTAGTACAAATATATTTAAATTCCAAACATGCTCTTCATTCCATTGGGGTACTCGTTAAAAATGCATATCCAAACAATCCAAAGACTGTCAATTTTACACAATGCAAAGCAATTGTAGAAAAGACAGTGAACTACTCTTTGATAAGTAAATCGGCAATCTCGGCATCTTCATCGTCACCTTCCATTTCCTGTTTCCTCTTGAAAGCCTTCTCAATCTCTTTGATTTTGTCTTTCTGGCGCTTTCTGGCATTACGTCCCCATACTGAAGCTTCTGTCTCCTCAATAAACTGCCCGTCTGGATTTGGTGGTTGAAGTGCTTCAATACCTGCCTGTTTGGCGTTCTCTTCGCTCATCTTTCTGTACTGTCGCTTTTGGATAGTTTCACCGATCTTGACAAGGTATGGTCTGAATAAGATATAAGCAGATACGACAATGAAGATTGGAAAATAGTCTTTTAGACTATAGTCCTTAAGCCCATCCAACAAATGGATTGCCATTGCAATTTAGTCAAATGCTGTCCCAAAAATGTAAGAAACAACTATTCGTGTGACTGTAGTAAATATAAAGTATAGTCAAGGACATCTGTGTGGCGCCAAGTGGTGGTAGTATTGTGGGTATTGTAGTACGCGTCGTTTACGTGAAATGAGTTTGGTGCTATTATCTCCATTACAACACACGCAAAACGCGTTCTTCATGTGGGAACTCGGCACAACAATCTTTGGCTCAATGTAAATAGCACCTAAACAATGCCTGTTTCTGATGATCCTCAGTTGCGTGAGGTAATGAGATTTTCGTATAATAAATATAGGACTAATGAGTATAGCGATTGAAATCAGCAATTTGGTACACAGGTACGCGCATGATTTTATATACATTCTATTTAGTAACACGGTTCAAATAGTAGGAAAGATTGTGGATGAAGAATGCCTACATCTAGATGATAATGCTACCCCACAATATATTGCTGCTTTAACTGAGTTGGTGTATTCACAGGCTAGTAAGTCATGGTGTCATAAATTCATGAAATTTTGATCTAATGATATATAGTTCTACTTGCCAAAGACGTCGAATCTTTTGCGCAGTATGAACGAATGATTTGAATATGTACGCGATATGCTCACATCTTTATTTAGTCATGCAAAGCGAAAAACAGTGGCTACAGACGATGTGATCATGGTCTGTCGACGAAACGAAGGTTTAAAAGAGATTATGGAAGAATTTGTAGCAGATCTGGAACAAAAAAAATCAGCTGCTAAAAATACAAAGAAAACACAATAATAAACGATTATAGAACTATGGAAATTGATGATGGTGAAATTGATGATGTTTCTTCGTAGCCGTAGTCCAATCGCGTCAAAGTTTACATGTTGCCCCTTTCGTCATTATCCATACTGTTTTGAAACAGGCTTTCCTCACTTTAAATTGCATCAGCTTTATTGCGATTTAATCTTGATTCCAGTATAACTCTGTGATTAAAAAACGCGTCATAAGATTATCTACAGAATTTTATGTTAATGGAAAGCGCTCGCAAATCATTAGAGCGTTCGTTAATCGATGGCAAAGTCCCAAGCACACGTGCTAAATTACGCGTCGATGTGAGTGCGCTTCACGGAGACTTCAATTTCATTTCCCAGCAGTGTTATCAGAAGAATTATGACGGCAATAAAAACAGTGGAGCCCACTGTGCATGTCCTTATTTGTCAGCACCAATGAATTCCGAATACTATTCTTTTCCTTGGAAACAATGTCCGATGGTTCTGAACCACTTGCTTGAACTTCCAATGATTAGAAGAAATGAAAAAAGCATCTTCGACTTTTAGGTGTACTACAAATGTTGATTCAAATAGTGAGAAAGCTGCATCTTCAGACAGATTCGAATTGATGTAGCAACATGCAATTCCGTAAGTACAGAGACTACTTTGAGGAAGCAATCTTGCTCAAAATCTGAACCAAAGTTTTGGGTACAAATTGCATCTGATGTAACTGACTGGAAGACGCTGCATGATATATGTGAATTGTCGCGAAAGTCCGGTGCCAGTGCCAAAATCATACCAGCCAGATATTCCATGAATAGTATCGAGTCACGGTCACATTTTGTGGACAAGCAGAATCTTAGCTTGCTGTGAGATAGAGTCACTACGGCTGCCTCCCAGAAGGCAACGGAGTATCAACTGCCAGAAAAGTTTCGGATTTAGCCAGCGTAAGTGCCTCGAGTGGCTGCACTTCAAATGCATGTGCATCAGTACAAGATGAAGTTTGTGTGGAAATAAATCCTTAAATGGAGGCAGTGTCGCGCCAATCGCAGATACTTCTCGCATCTCGATTTCATGATACGATGACGACGACGACAACGACGATGACGAAGGCAAACCATGACCACTTCATTCAGCGGTCTTGGTACAGTCGAAAGACGACAAATCAAGCACTGAGTTGAGTCTTGACAAACAGGAAATTTTCTTGCCAGAAGAGGAAGTTAGAGACATTACTTCACCTACTCAAGAAAATACTATCAAAGCATCAATAACTGATATCTCTAGTGCTAGTGAGAAACAGACCGATACTAAAACTACTTTCTTGTCTCAAGTCATGAGCTGTCAAAATACAGACGAGCAGCATTATAAAATTACTGATTTATCAAACCTTGATCAAGATGAGCTCCAAACCATGAAAGATCATGACGGGAGACACCATATAAATGCTGGTGTTCGAACTCGGTACCTCAAGGCGCCGGTCACAGACGATCAAGATTTTTGGTCAAAAGTGTCGCTAGAAGCGTGCTATTAAAAACGGTCAATATCGAGATGACGGTCGATTCGCACTGAGTCATAGTTCCGTGCTATGTGGTCGAATAAGTCGCGCCAACATGCTTATGTGAGAGTGAGGCAGACAGAGCTTTAAAGGCGTTGTTTCTCATCAGCAATTCGTACATATGGCTTAGCTATACGACGACTATAAAGTACACCCTCCTGCAATCTGCTGATGGTCTGCCTGGGCTGTGTCAAGATAGCAAGCCACTTAGATTTACAGACCTTGTCACCGAGATGCAGATTAAGAAAAGACAGCCTGTAGTGCATTCATGGATTTACTCAATCATACTCCCACGGGAAGAGCAGAGGTGCTTAGAAGTAGCAAACTGTGCGTAAACAAGCAGGAAGGTAATTTCTACTCGTATAGTCTGTACTTTGGTGACAACTCGACTTATAATACGTTTGGGGTGTGCTGTATGCCTGAACCAGTCGACAAATTGGTTTCTGCAGTGGAAGAGGCGCTGTCCGTTGGCATTGGCTTGCAAGAGATATTCATGGTATCGTTCACTCGTCCTCGGTGGCTTTAGCAAGAAGTACTCGCTGGTAGTTCGAGACATCAACAGTATTGAAAGTGAAGCACCTCGCATGTTTTGATTTCTCTCGGATGTCTACAAACAACCGCGATCATTCAATTAGTGAATGCCGCCGTCAATGGAAATATCTAAAGTTTTTAAGAAATTTCTTAAAACGGTGAATCACTGCGTTAGAGCGGCAAGAAGTTTGTAGTGCCAATTTTCAACGACAGAAGATGCTAACATGAATAATTAGACCAGCTTAAATTGCAGCTTACAGTACTCTATTATAATGTTGAGCGGGCGGAGAATATCCTATTTTAGAATATCCTATTTTTGATTGCCAATTACTGTTGATTACTCTTTCTGAATATGACCAGATAACTCGTGTAGAAACTGATATGGCAAAAGCTTACTTGATAGCTGAGACTGAAGGCTCAAATGTCGCGGTTCTTAGTGGAAACGCAGACAATATTTTAGACGCGTATATGAGATTAACGAGGAATTACGCGTTTAATGAGCAGTAAACAGGTGGAATTGCATCTAAAGTGTGCAATGATTTGCTGATGTGTGCAACTACTAAGAATTTACTTGGAGCGTGGAAGGCCTAGTACGTTCAAAATTTGATGCGTTTAAGGGTTCCCAGGGTTCGAAGATATTAAATTACAGTACGTCATATGTCATCAGTTCGAAAGGCCCTAAACTGACGCCACAAATGAGGACTTTCAAAGATCTTTACAACCCGGTTAAAGTTGCTATTCAGTTAACAAAAGCTCTAATTATTATGCGAATGCAATTAAACCTTGATTGATTGGTAGTAACAAATAAACAATTTTATTTAGAATCACATGAATCGCTCAGCTCACAACCTCCCAGCCTCCGCGCCGCACCTGTAAACCTTAATTTGAAATTCACCCCTGGCGGCCGCGATTCGCATTAATTTCCAGTTCAACCTCAAGTTTGTGGAATGTTGTATTACTGCCTTGATAAGTCCCATATAATAAGACTACGAAATGGTGAGTAAGAGGGCCGAGTAAACGGTAATTAAACAATGGACTTATCTTTTCACGTCCTGCCACCACACGCGCTACTGCTACGCGACGGAGCGACACTTTATTTTTTGTCCCTGACTACGCTCTTGCCTCACCGCCAGCCAGCTTCGTTTGACAATCTTGCAGCCGTGTACCCTCGTCCAGGTGACCAAAATATGTTTGCTTGTGTTCAGAATAAACCGCAGGTAGCAATTTCGGTCTGGCAATATGTGGTCGACGGCGTACCGGAAGATCTAAGGTGCGCACATAGGCGTACGGTCATTGCGGAAAGTATAGAGCGGAATGATGTACCTAGCTCGTGGGATTCTGAAGGTGGATGTGTGGTATTTGGTAAAGTTACCCATTGGATTACGTGTTACACTTTCTAAATATTTTAGGACTTGACGAGGCATTACTCCGACTGGTTGATCTGATTCATGAAGGAGAGCATTACACATTTAAAACCCCTGATTCCACCAACGTCACCGCAGTAGCTGCAAGTCCACATGCACCAGACATTTTTGCGATATCTTGCGCATCTGGTCGTACTTTTCTATGTCGTTTAAACAGGTCAGCAAGCTACATGATGAACAATAACATACAGATTATCGCCCCTGAAGTATTGCACAGTTTACCTGATCTAGCTGGTCGTCCTGTGGCAGCTGTATCGTTTCATCCTACGTCAACTGATGCTGAATCTCTTATGCTTGCAATGCTGTATGTCCCGGTTACTGTGGCTGACAGTCAACGCGACGTCGTTCCGAGAACCGACGCAGATATTGACGAGGAAGTCCAGATCTGGTGTATCAACGTTGGAAAGTCAGTCAATCTTATACGACGGCTTCATCCCAAAATTGCTGCGAAAACTACAAATGGACCGCGACTACTAAAATGGAGCAAGAATGGGCGAGCGACGCAGCATATGGACAACTCACTTGTGGTATACGACGTGAGAAAGAATAATGGCGCACAAGATGTGATTCAGACACCGGAAGGTACCACAATTTTGGCAATGGATATACTCAGAGACAAAGGTGTCGGTTGGGTGCTAGATTCAAATATGACTTTGCATGCTTACGACTTACTGCATTGCGATGAATTGCAGTCGCAAAACATTAGCATGCTTTTTCATTCTCGCAATAACAGTTCCTTTGTACCGTCAATTAAGTCATATCAGTCTGAAACGTCAGACGGTGCCTCGACCTTGGGTATGCGACGTCGGAAGTCGTCTGACATATTGTCTTACTACCTTGGAGTCTCTCCACATCGGGGAGCAGATATTGGAACCACATCTGGCACGGATACTTTTTCACGTTCAGTTGAGGTTCCTAACGAAGATCTATCTGACGATGATGAGGAAAATCTAGAAACGCAGCCCATCTTTCCCACTACGGCCATTGGGACAACATCGCCTTTATGGACATTTACAGAGCCTGGTGCCGATACTCTGCAGCAGGAACAAGGCTTACTACCAAGTCAATATGCTGAAGACTACGCCAACATGCCTGCAACAGCTATTCCCATTGAGCGTCAGGAAGATGCTGTCCCCATGCCTGAGCCAATATTGCCAGACTGTCTATTTATGAATCTCGGAGAACTCATGCAAGGTTCTGACACTGGTCTCGAATACATTCCATCGCTGTCGACAAACTCGCGGACGTTACTGGAGTTGCTTTTTGGATGGCCTCCAGCCTATGCAGGTACAACTGTGCGCGACTTGGTTGCGTGGGAACGGCAACGAACGCAAGCGCAAAGCCCATCGAGTGCGGCATTTGTACGGATGATTTTGAATATATGGCTTAGAAACGCAGAAAACACTAATCCAGTGCACGATCTCGAAACTGCGTTGGCATCTGTGCAGGCATCTGCCAGAACGCGTGCTATGACGGTATCGATCTCATGGCTAGTCTATGCAATCCACCTAGTTGGGCTTAAACAAAAGCAGAGTATCTCGACTGGTGGCGAAGTAGACATGAGTCAAGAAATGGCTAGGTTGTTCACAAACACAGTACTGTGTCACGACCGCGAAACTTTTGGAGACGACGTTGAGGCAGTCCATCTTGCAACAGGAATGCTTATAGCGTGCGGAATGATTAAAGAAGCACGAGAGATATACCGATCAAATGCGTATTTTATGTGAGTTGTCTTGTCCAGAAAAACATTGACTTGTAGCTGACAATGCAACGAAAGGGAGGCAACGATTCTGTCTTTACTTTTTGGGCTCCCAGTCGAAGAGACGTTGAAGGAATGGGCGGCACAGGCCGCTGAAGCAGGTGCTGATCGAATTTTACTTCGATGGTATGTCTAGTTTGCGTCCGATTTAGCTATGATTAACACTTTAGTCGCACTGCTTTGTCGTACTTTGCGAACCAGTCTGCGCAGAAGTCAGCGCCATTGGTTCCAGTACCAACATTATGTCCGGTCACACCAACACAGAGCAATGCGCCCCGGATTCAGTCTACTCCATCAACTACTTCAACTGTGACTGCATCGCCTCAGACTATTGGCACCAAGTCACCTGCAGCGTCGTCAACGTCATCATCACGCTGGCGAAGACCCGATCTCAGTATACAGCTTTTTAACGACGAGCCAGCACTCACGAAGAAAAAGTCGCAACTGTATGGATTCCCTGCTCGGTCAGATTCCTTAACCGTCAAGAACAAGTCAAGTTTTATAAACGGGACTCGAGGTGCTAATATTAGCCGAGAGCGAACATTGATTAGCACAGAAGCGCCAGTACTTTTACCAATATCTGGAAACGTCCAGCAGCCAGTGATGCAGTTTGACTCGGAGGCTAATGAAACTTCCGATGCTCCGGTTGACCTAACGTCACGTGCTGACAGCAATCACATTGAATCTGTAAACGATAGTGCCAAATCTGATATTAACGGAGGAGCCAATTTAGATCGACGGCCAACGTTTCTAAACAGATCTAGTGGATCTCGTGGTGGAATGATGAAATTCCTCATGACCGGCGGTAATCCACACGATAACGGGTCCGGGGTTAATATCGAGCCGGGCAATATGAGCGAGAGTTTAAGGGGGAATGGAGTAAACGGCAATAGCGGGTTGGGCGGCAGCGTGATTAATAAACGCAATAAGGGTTTACTACGGTCGTTTACGAGTGGCTCAAGTTTTGGCCCGGTGGACGCTAAAGATAAAGACGAGTTGAGCGACAATAGTACGAATACGGGATCCGGTGGAAACGGACAAAGTATCTGGAAACGACTTGGGAGTGGGAGTACCAGTGACGGCCGCCGGCTCCAGCTGTTCCGATCAGCATCAGAACGAGTAGGAAAGCACGAACGGCGACGATCTACAGTTGCTTTTGCACAAAAATGACTTATTTTATTTATGACTCTCTTATTATAACGATTTAAATGAACAATATTTTGATGTTGAAGACAGTGGTTGGCCAAAGTTTGTGTATGAAACAGTCCGGGTAGGCGGAAATCGAAGGTCACGTGCAAGGGCGGGGAATGTATGCGGCTTTATAAATGTGACGCAATTTATCGCCCGCTAAGATTTAGTGTAGGCGGGGTATCTAGATCTAGGGTAAGGTCGTAAGTATCCGCGTTCCGGACGTTATTTCCATACGCACACTGTGAGAAATTATATAAAGGTCACGATGATCTCCCCACTCGTTTTCTCTCTTCACTCACAGTCAATCCAGACTTGCCTTCAATTTTTAACTTTAATCGTCTTATAAATCAATTTTTATTCACTGCAATGTCTACCAATTCACTACCTTTATTTCAGAAATTTAAGCTGCCTAATGGTGTCGAGTATGAGCAGCCCCTAGGATTGTTCATCAATGGGGAGTTTGTTGCTGGGAAGGAGGGGAAGACTTTTGAAGTCTTGAACCCTGCGTATGTTTTCCAGTGTTCGCCTGTTATTTGATTTGTTTCTGACATTGGTGTAGAACTGGCCAGAACTCTGGTTTTGTTCATGAAGCGACTGCTGTTGATGTTGATATTGCTGTAGATGCTGCCGAAAAGGCATTTTACGAAGGACCGTGGTCAAGAATCACCCCCGCCGACCGCGGCAAACTTCTTTTGAAGCTTGCAGATCTTTTTGAAGAGAACTTGACTGTTCTGGCTTCTATCGAAGCCTTTGACAATGGGAAAGCGATCCAGCTTGCTAAAGGTGATATTGGCGCCTGTGTTGGTTGTTTAAGATACTATGGTGGATGGGCCGATAAGATCCACGGGAAAGTAATCGATACTGCTTCGGATAGCTTCACTTATACCAAGCAAGAAGCGATTGGTGTTTGTGGTCAGATTATTCCATGGAATTTCCCTCTGCTTATGTGGGCTTGGAAAATTGGACCGGCTATTGCTTGTGGCAATACTGTGGTACTTAAGACTGCTGAGCAGACTCCTCTTGGTGGTCTGTATGCTGCTTCACTCTGTAAGGAGGCTGGATTTCCTCCTGGTGTGATCAATATTATTTCTGGTATATTCAGTTTGTTGTTTTGAAAATCTTAGACTAATCGGTATAGGATTTGGAAGAACGGCTGGTTCTGCCATAGCGTCTCACATGAAGATTCACAAGGTTGCCTTCACTGGTTCGACCCCGGTTGGTCGCCAGATCATGAAGGCCGCCGCTGATTCCAACTTGAAGAAAGTCACTCTTGAGCTTGGCGGAAAATCGCCAAACATTGTTTGCGAGGATGCTGACATTGAGAAGGCTGTTGAATGGATTAACTTTGGAATTTACTACAATGGCGGTCAATGCTGCTGCGCTGGTTCGCGAATTTACGTGCAGGACACGATCTACGACAAAGTTGTTGCTGCTTTCAAGAAGCGCGCTGAAGAGAATGTTGTTGGAAACCCCTTTGATGAGAAGACGTTCCAGGGTGCGCAAGTTTCTCAGGCACAGTACGACAGAATTATGAAATACATTGATATTGGAAAGCAGGAGGGTGCGGTCGTTGAGACCGGTGGTGTCCGTCATGGAGACGAAGGCTGGTTTATTAAGCCTACTATTTTCTCACATGTAACTGAAGATATGCGCATCATGCAAGAAGAAATTTTTGGACCTGTGTGTTCGATTGCCAAGTTCCACGACATTGAAGATGTTGTTGCAAAGGGCAATGGCACCCAGTATGGTCTTGCGTCAGCAGTCCACACCAAGTCAATCAGCACGGCAATGGAGATTTCTAGCAAGCTTCGTGCTGGAACCGTTTGGGTCAACTGCTACAACTCGTTGCACTGGGCTCTGCCGTTCGGTGGATACGGCGAATCTGGAATTGGCCGTGAACTCGGAAAAGAGGCGCTACGAAACTACACCCAGGTTAAGACTGTCAATATTAACTTGGCGTAAATTGCTTGTGTTTACTTGTGGAATATATTTGTGTTACAATTGCATCTGTCAGTGTAAAATTTTAGATCACGAATTGTGGGGTAAAAATGTTAAATGAAGTCACGTGACTATAAATACAATAAATTGAGCCGAGACCCGCCGGAGGTCAGTCATCGACTCAACCCCTGAAAACGCCGAGAAGGGACAAGTGAGTGCTCGAGACCGCATTTGGTGGGATCGTTAATCAGCTAACATTTTATGAACGGGGCTCTCTCTTTCAGTCAATAATGTCAACTACCACAGAAACACAAATAAGCAATACAAACACTATGCGGACATGGCGTATTAATTGCCAGTCTATGGTATCAACCGCAAGTTCACCGCCCGGTTCAGTCAGCGCACAAAGTTCTGAGTGCACACATTGTCCAGTCAGTGTCTGCAATGCGGTATTTCGAGCCAAACGACGAGACGTGACGGTCCGGCATCATTTGCAGCTACTGGCTAGCAGAAACGACACCCTGCATATACAAGCGTTGCAGAACTTACGGACCAAAAAAGCGCCAATGTCTCCAAGAGCGCTGTCAAAACGGACGACTATGAGATGGCGCGAGAGAGCGTCAAGAGCGGCAGCGGCGAGAGCGAGAATGGAACGTGGGAACGAAACGTTGGCGCCGCTGTATGATTCAGCAAAGAATTCTGCCAGGTATGCGTCAGTCAAAGCGAACGTACGAAAGCGATTGGATGCGACTCCATGTCCAGTATTGCCGCAAGAACCGGTGTATGTTCCTGTTCAACTGGAACAAGTTGAGCATAATCTATTTTATTTGTGTCAGATCTCTTTGAATATGCACTGGAGCAGCGGATTTAAAGAGGACGCTTATTTATCGGCAGAAGAGTATGAGTCCATAATGATTGCATTGCTGTATGAAGCTTTTGACGGTCCCGAAAACTGTGAGGAAGTATGTACGCAACGATTGGCCCAATCCGGCCAGAACGCGCAAATATCTCTTGATTTGTTCACTTCTAAAGAAGCAATGTCAACAGCTATTAAAGAGTTTCGGGCATGGCAAGAGGAAGACGAGCAGAAACGTTCAGAATACAGAATTAAAGCAGCACTGTATAAAAAGGACTACGAAACTGCAAAGTCAGGCATCAAAGAGTGGGAAATTGCACGCACACCGGAAATGTTCAATCGAGTCGTACAAGAAGAATGGGAAATAGCTCAGAAAAGATTAGAGCAAAAGCTATTAGCACAAAGCTACAGGAAATGTGAAAGTGACGAAACTTCTCTGTGCTGAACACGGTATTGTCCTATAGTATACATGACATGGGCTGATTCAAATGAGTTCGCACCTCTGATAATGGAATAATTAATTTAAAGGCGTTCACGATGTTTGCTTGAAAGGAATATATATATATATATATATATATATTGTATAAAGGACAAATACATGATGTCAGCTGTAAATCGTTAATAGAATAAAAATGTCGTTCAAACCCCTCGCCTTCATGATGATTAAAACATCACGAAGATCACGTCGAAAGGATCAGAAATATTGCATACGTTAATCAAAGAAGCAGGGAACGGAAGACAGTTTATAGCGAATAAAATCAACCCTCAACTATGCAGACCATTTGGTTCTGCGGCTTCTTGTTGTAATTATACTAATTATAAGTAAGTATAACCACTACTATAATAATTGTTAGTCAAACATGTATGTTTATAAACATATTGATAAGAAAATCAACGTACCTGATGATAAAAAAAAAGAATTTAAACTTGAGAAAATTTTAGTAAACTTATAGTCCCCAAAACCCTACACCAATAACCCTACATTTCGGATCAATATGGTTCTCCTTGCTACGAGTGAAGAAGCTTGTATAAACAACAATATTATGTGATCCCTTACTATGTATATGAATATTGCAGTTAAAATTGTAAATGTTATTACGTTGAAAGTATTCCTTGTTCTCTTGATTGAAATATTAATCTTATGGAACTAAACCAGGTCAATGAGTAATAGATTAATAATTGACATTTCCTCATTGATATCGCAGGTGGGATTATTGACATAAAATCTTGGATTATTCAATCTTTTATGTCTCGTCGCTAACTAACCAGGAAATAAATTTCTAAACTCACAAATTTAGTAATCAAAGGCTGCAATCTGGTGTGACTAACTCCCTTGTGGACAGACATAAGCCTTGAAACGCACGAGCATAAAGTAAATAAATTGAATAAAATGAGCTGTACGTGTTGAAATATTGATTTTGATAAGATGCAGATACAGATATAGATAAATGTAAATTGTGGATACAGAAGAAATTGCAACCTGGGTGTCGAGAATTTCAAAACAGACCAAGCTCCTTCCCCTTTTGCATTCTTCCGTTGACACCATGCACATTCGTACAAGGTGGAAGATGTTGCGCAAGAAAGCCAATTCTCAAGTCAGTAGATTATAATTAATGAAATATTGGCTAAAATACAGCGGCAGAGCGATAAATGCGTACCAGCAGATGTAACAAACATGTCAAAAGTTACAACCAAGACAAGACGGAAAATGCGGTACTTAAATTCATTGTTCCACAAAAACAAAGTAAGATATACATACAGAGACAGGCAGTAAGCTAAGTCGACAGCAGATATTGTCAGACAATCAAACTCCGGAATCCCAAACTCGCAGTGCTACAATATTCCATTTTATAACTTGGAGTCAAACAGCATCACTACCAGAAACAACCAACAATAAGCACAAAGAACATCGCAATCTAGCCTCAATATTCCGCAGATCAGCTGTCAGTAAGTCACAAGCTGGACACATGGAATCAAATTTATTTGAATCTTGCATCAATGATGCAGTATCTACATCAGTTATTACAGAGCAAAAACAAGAAGCTCGGTGTATTCCATTTCACAACCAACAGGAAAATTTGAATACGCAAATCGCTGATTCAGCAACAGATAACGACAAATTCCCTAACAATTTTGTTTTACAAGCCAATATGTTATCCGAAAAACGTACCAATCAGAGTGTTTTTAGACAAGATAAACAGAAAGACAATGAACCACAAACCAAAAGTAATCAGTTAATGGATGAAAAACGGTCGTATAAATCGATTGAAACTTCACTGTTTCAACAGAATGACCAAATTAGTGACGTTATCAGCGCTGAACTACAGAATTCGCAATCAAACAGTGAATGCTCAGATTTAATCAGCAGAGATTACATTGAAAACAGTGCTGAAGCAGTTAATGCGTATTTGACATTAGTATACAAGTCTATTCCAGTGATGATTAGAAACGGCGATAATAAAGACGATCAAGATATGGATGAGATCTCGGTAATCAAAGATGGCACAATATTACTAAGACCGGAAGATGGTACGATTGGGGAAGATACGGCAGATCAACTGATTGAGTGTAGCGACGGTTTTTTGGCTTTAAATGCGACTTTAGATTCGTTTATCCAACTCATGGCCGCTATTTCTAGAACATGCGATACTGAATAAGTATCTTCAAATAAAATCATCTTTCAAATATTATTATTGATATTATTGATATTATTATTATTATTATTATTATTACTATTCCTTTTCTTCTTAAATGATACTTCAAATGCCAATAATCATTCCATTTTAGAACATCTCTCAGTAGAATCATCTGATTTAGAGTTTAATGGTGCTACTTCTTGCGTTATCATGGTGCATTGAGGACGGGTTTTCACAGATGGTCATACACTAAAAAGTCTGCAGTTTTAATGCCAAAACATACGCTTATGGCGTGAGCGCCGCACTTTTAAGTATAAAACGCATTGACAATTATACAGGGGTTATTGGGATATTGGAGAAGTGAGCTGATGATTTTTGTAAAGAATGAGTATTGAATCCGATTCAAAGAGCATTAAAGTGATAATTTACTTAAGAAAGAAATAGAGAAAGACATAAAGAAGAAACAAAATAGAGTTAAAACATTAAAGTTACGGATCGAATTACCAAAAGATTTAATTGACAGGCGTCGTGTGCGCCAGATGACATCGAAGGTCAAGAAAAACAGGTGATTTTTGAAAGTACGGACCGGCAGATTCAAATTGCGTCTTTCTTTTGCCGTTTTTTTTGATTTTATCTTATTTGTTTTTTAATAAAATTTCTATTTCAATCTTCTTCTGTATTTTTCAATTACGACGAAGTCAACTGAAAGACATCATCATTCAATACAACAAAACGCTTACGACCTAACAACTGGACTTCCAGTACTCAAGTTACCTCCACTTATGGAGGCGGCAGATCAAGCTTCGGCCTCAAGTATAGCTTCACTATCTGATCTGCCTTCAATCTTAAGACCTCAGTTACACACGTATGCTTTGAATCCACCTTCATTAGCAACAAGTTCAAATGCTGGTCAATCAAATAACCCAATACAACTTCGACCACCACTTTTACAGCCTTCCTTGCAAGCTCGACATACAGTAGACTATACTTACCAGCCTCCACCTGCACCACCTCCTCCACAACTATCAGGTTCAAATATCAACAGTGCTTACTTAGAATCCAATACAACTGCAAATAGATCAGAAAATCAAGATTTAGCTCAACCTAAACGAAAAAAAGCTGGTCGTCCACGTGATGTTGTTGCCGATTCTATTGCTCACGAAGTCAAGAGACAAAATGCGCCTCCAATCTTCAAGTGCAATTATTGTGAAGCAACATGGGCTCACTATAACCCCTATCGTGTAAAAAAGCACGGGTTAGATTGTAAGGGTATGCCAGAAGATATGAGGACAAAAGTACGTTGACTTAGCTCCCTAAAAAGATTAGCATTGACAAGTCACAGATTGCTCAAGAAGTCTCCCAGAAGAATGCAGAGATTGATTCACATAGCGCTAAGCGGTTCAGGCAAGATGGAAAGAGTAGATCATCGTCTCGAGATCAGAAAGCATTTGAATCGTTATTGGTAGAATCATTAGTTGTTAATGCTCTGCCTTTTTCCGCATTCACTAATCCAAGCATGCGGAAGTTGTTTCAATATGCAAGTCCTAACGTGATTCTTCCTTCAAAAGGAGCAGTAATCAAAGTACTTTTACCTTCCGAGATTGACTCTGTTAAGTCAAAGACTACCGCTGCTCTTCGACATAGTGACGACCAGGACGAATTTCTCTCGTTGTCATTCGATGTTTTCACAACCATGTTCGATCTGAATTTTGTATGCATATACGCCACTACAAAATCCGGACGAACATACTGCTTATCTGCTCATGAATATCCCGATCATGCGCCATCAGCTGATGCTTTGTCTAGACTGATTATCACCGACATGGAGCGGATTGGTGCCTCTAAGTTTGTGGCTATAGTAGCTCCAAACACTGGACTGTATGCAGCAACCAAGTCTATAATAGCGTACAGATTTCCCCAACTTCTTTCTATCAATCCGCTTGATACTTGCTTTGAACGTCTTGCAACTGATCTTTCACAATATCCGGCAGTTGATAGTGCGTTACAGACCAGCAAGTTGATCTATCACTATTTCCACCGGTCAGGTCGCGCAGAAACACTCCTGAAAGCCCGAATGAATGAACAGCACATAACCGAAGGCATGAAACCTATACTGGCACATGAACCGAGTAGTATTTATTTGGCTACACTTTCAATGCAGAGGTGCCTTCCGGCTTTGGTCAAAGTCGTCACAATGGACCACCAACGGCTTGATAAATCTCGTATGGCTAGCGACGGAAACTGTATCAATACCAACTGACAACTTCTAGTAAACCGGCAACAACTTTGTGATGTGCTTACGCCTGACTCTTGGTTGTATCGCGACTTTGTAAATAAACTGGACATGATCGTCGCAGTATTTAGGCCAATCCACAATGCATGCACCAGAGTGAATGCTTTCAATGCAACTATATCTGACGTTTTCATATCATGGACTGCAGTCGCTCTGTACTATCATGATTTATTTATCGCATCCACACCCAGCCCGCAACATTCCGTGACATCGATACCTGCGGACCTTCGCAATCGCATTGTCAGTCAGACAAATCTCAGATTTTCTCAACAACTGAAAACAGCAGCACGGGTGGCGTCGTCATTGACTCTGGCCATGTTTTTGCATCCAGCAATGGCACTGCACGACGTGCTTGTCAAGTCTCCGGATCAAAGATCTCGTGTTGTGCAAGAACTGTATACGCAAATGTCGACTTTAAACGATGCTTCTTTTCGCCAACAACAGCCTCACATGCAGAACAGTACTGTATTATACGACGACTTGTCAAAGTTCAGGCACAGGGTTGGCATCTATGCCCGTCAATTTGACGGCGGCCCTCAGCAATACTGGTCTGAAGTTTTCAACGCTGCAGTCAAAAATGGTTGCGCGACAGCATGCGTTCTACCAAAGATTGCAACGCGCTTGTCTGAAATCAATGGCAGCAACATGTCACCCGCCAGGATTCGTGATACACTCGACTGGCTTGACTCAAATTTGCACAACGGGGTCTCATCTGGGCTCTTGCTGGGGCTGTTACAGTGCCGACACTATTACATGTCTGAAAAGCAAAAAGATAGTCGAGAGTCGTCTACAGCGTTGGCCAGCGAGGCAATTAGTGATGACGATAGTGATCACGCTGCTCACAGCGCAGATGGCAATGGCTTTGATTTGCTTGAGGACCTCGATTTTGACGTCGAGATGGATTACATGCATGACGCGACTAGTCGATTAGTACGACGATACGAGGACGATCAGATTGAGCCTGAAGTTACCGCGAGCCAGACGGATATTAAACCCGAAGCTAGCAGTAGCATTGGATCGTTAATATATTCAACAACAACAACCGCAGGGCCATTGTCTCCATCGCTATTCCCTAATGTCTTAGATAACGGTACGATTTCGATAGGCACTGATACCGCCCCGGCAGGCAGTGCAACCAGTGCTTTACTAAGCGGAGGCCAACCAGGTGAACCGATGTTTCAGATTGAGTCGTACGTCGTGTTAGAAAATTTTCGTCGCACTGGGTATGCATACGAGTTGCCGTACTCAACTCAGGCTCAACTTTCAAATGGTGCACCGTACATGCAAATGCCACATATGGGCCTGGGGCAGTATTCAGCAGACAACTTCGATGCTCAACCACAGACACAGTCTTATTTACCACAAACGCAATCACCTCAGTTGCTTTATTCCGCGCCATACGCGCAGTCGTACCGGTCACAAGGGTCGCGCTTTAACGACGCCTCATCTCTGTTTTCTGCGTCTCAGCAAGCTCCGAATATGCCGAGTGCAGCCCAAACTCAGGCAAAGTATTTTCAAGCAGTCACAAAGCCACAACATCAGTACCGATCTGGCTTTCCAATGCCATCAATGTCGTCAATGCCGCCGTTGTCTCATCGCAGTACCTCAACGACTTCTGATGTTAAAGCAAACGGTCAGTTGGGTCAGTCAAATAATGAGCACGAATTCGAGTCACAACCGAGTACAACAACAAAACAAAATGGTGGAGAATGGAGTTATGGAAACGATGGAGGTTTTGACTTATGATTTCAAGCCTGGAAAGAAACCCTCTCTATAGTGTTTCAAACAGGGACTGTAGTATTGGTAAAAAAATCTTTGGGATTAGAGGGTGTTTTAATAGTTATCCAATCTATTAAAATATACAACTTAAATAAAGTAAACTTGGATTGAAGCAAATAAAGTAATAAACTTCTTAGATTTGGGGGTTGATTTAAAGTTTGATCAGTTCGAGTCGTCTCTGTCAAGCCACTTCACTTCGATAAAAAGATATGCGGACTCAATTTCAGATCATTCATCAACTATAGCAAAATGCCGCGAGACAAAGGAATTAATCCAGCACAAGCCCAACGTATGTATCAGTGAATGAGAAAATTGAAGCAAACTAATGTTATGTTAAGATAAGAAGGACAAGGCAAATGCTATTAAGAAATCAAAGGCAGAAAAAGCACAGAGAATGACAGAAAAGCTGTCAAAGAGGAATCCTGATAGAGTAGCAAGACAGATTGAGACTTTAAAAGGATTGGAGCAAGAAGGCAGATTGCAAGGGCCGGATCGAAAACTGCTGACTGATTTGGAAAAACAATTGTTGCTGATCAACAAAGCGAAAGACAAAGTGAATGCTCCATCTGGTAGCAGAAAAGATGGAAACACTGCGACTAGTCAGATTGACAAGGGCGTTGACCGGCATCAAAATAAATCCGGCGTATACGTGGTGAGAGGGCATGAACGACGAAGCATATACTGGGACCCCGTGTTTAATCCGACCGGACTTCCGCCAGATGGGTTTCCATATCAAGAATGGAATGACCATGGTAGCGAAGAGTATGAAGTGTACTATCGGCCAGATCTACACGAACAAGATGCGACGGGGATTCCTGTACCAACAGGAGCTGCTCTACGGTACATTAGAGAGCAAAAGAAGATTGAACATAATAAAACCCCAGTGGAATCAGCGACAAGGATTACATACGAGGCAGCCCCGGTCGTGCGCGACTTAGCAAAGGAGAGCGCATCCTTTGTGCCGTCGTCCGTGTTGCAACGCCAGCAAGCCTCACAAAAGCGACCTGCTAGTGCGGAGTTTATCGATAGTTCTCATAAGATGAGGCACGTCGAATTGGAAGACGAGTACGGATATGAAGATTAAATGGGACTTGTATATGGCGAAAACTATCGGTATCAAAGCCTGTGATTCATTTATGGCGTTTACGGTAATCAATAGATCATATTTCATTAGTTCCATTCGGTTTTACCCCTTGTTCACATGACAACGAATGTAAAACGCGGAGTATCGAGAACGTCGTACCTGACCCTTGAGATTCTAAACAGAATTCTCTTAATGCGTCATTGACAACTGATTGTTCAATCTGTTCTGGTTTGGACGATCATTTCTAATATAAGAAAGCCATGATTGGAAATGCCAAGCAACGCAAGAACTCTCAGAACTGTGATCAGCACAAGCATTATAATATGTGATCCAGGAGTGGTACTGTTTGTGATTAGCAGTTTATATTTGTTCATTGTGGGTATAATCTTAGAAGTTTTTTAGCGCGCGCGGGGGACTATCTGTGGAGATAAAAACACGGGGATGCCGATCGAATAAAATAATCTTTACAAGTGTACCTCGGGCGCGTGACAGGCATCCCATTGCGCACCATTATCAATTAGGCTTTCACTTTTAAATTATATTATTCAATTTCGCGTTTGCATTTACTAGGTCTGATATGAAATGCCTAGTTTAAAAAATTTGAAATAAAGTGATGAGCACCTGCTAAATGGAGTCTTGTGCGATGGATGGACCGGAAAAACAATAACGGTGTACCTCTGGTAAGTACCAGACCAGTACGACTTACGCTTGAATTGTGCTCAAAAGGTAAGAGATTTAAGGCAGAAAGTTTTTCCATCAACGGTTACTCAATTTTAAGTAAGGTTTCATATTTCGATTGTTCAAGACTAGCTTCTCTTTTAGACCTAGGGCTTATATAATGTGACCGTACTACAAATCAACTCAGAATAGACAAGTTTGAAGGTGCTTTTGCTAAATAAAAACAATTTAAAGCTTGATAAAAATTTAAAAGCAACTCATTTATTGATATAGATACATTTAGGGTATGGTGATGGTAGATAGTATACACAAGGTTAGCGGTACCTTGCTTATCTAACGGTACACGTACTACCCGCCAGTTTCACAACGACGTCATAGCTTCCTGAACTGTGTATAATGCCGAACAATACTTTTTTAATTTTCTGCTACTGAGCTTTCCCCACCATATATCAGAAATACCAAGACCTTTTAAAGTACAATGCTCCCCCCGTATTTCCGACTCTGGATTATCCTAACCGTACAGTAAGTGCTTTCCCCACAACATGAAGGACACGCGACAACCAACCGCCCACAACTATGAAGACCAAAGGTCGATTTCATCAAGTGCATCGGCCGAAGGTGTTGAGAGAAATGACTACGATGATTCCAATCCGCTAATAGGCTGGACTGTTGAAGAAACCATTGGGTCAGCAACAAACTATGCTGAGCGACATGGGTTGCAAGAGTACACCGAACTGTTTTGCAAGGGCGCTCTTGTTGCGCGAAATCCAAGCGCTCTGGGTCGGGATGTTGCTCTGTTGAATCATGAAGACAGAGCTGTCTTGAAGCACGAAAGTGAAGATAGATGGTCTCAGACCTGGCATTTATATATGCTTGTCGTCGCCTGTTCGATGGCTGCTGCTGTGCAAGGTATGGACGAGACCGTTATCAACGGCGCGAACTTGTTCTTCCCCACGCAGTTCGGGATCGGTAGTACTTCAAGCTTCGACACATGGATTCTTGGGCTTGTCAATTCTGGACCTTATCTTTGCTGTGCTGTTGCTGGTTGTTGGGTTTCTGATCCATTGAACAGAGTTCTTGGTCGTCGAGGAACCATTTTTGTCAGCTGTTTTGTCGCTGCTGCCACGTGCATCTGGAGTGCCTGCACAAATACTTGGTGGCATTTGTTTATCGCACGATTTTTCCTTGGGTTTGGTATTGGTGCTAAATCTGCTACTGTGCCCGTGTATGCCGCCGAATGTACTCCGGCAGCGATTCGCGGTGCATTGGTTATGATGTGGCAGATGTGGACTGCTTTTGGGATTATGCTTGGTTACGTCGCCGATGTTGCATTTTATCACGTCAAGGATAGACACAACATCACCGGCTTGAACTGGAGATTGATGTTGGGCGCCGCAATGCTACCAGCTGTCATTGTCTGTTTCCAGGTATTCTTTTGCCCGGAATCCCCGCGCTGGTACATGGCTCATGGTCGTCACGCCGAGGCGTTCCAGAGTATGCTTAAGCTTCGCAAAAATAAGCTGCTAGCTGCCCGTGACATTTACTACATGTACGTCTTGTTGGAGGAGGAAAATGCAATGAAGAGCGGACGCAGCCGTGTGCTCGAGCTGTTCACCGTTGCCAGAAATCGTCGTGCTGCGTTAGCGTCTTGGATTGTTATGTTCATGCAACAGTTTTGCGGTGTCAACGTGATTTCTTACTATTCGAGTAACATTTTCCGATCATCTGGGTTCAGCGAAATTTCGGCTTTGCTGGCGTCCATGGGTTTTGGAATCGTCAACTTTCTTTTTGCTCTGCCAGCAGTGTACACTATCGACACTTTTGGGCGAAGAAACCTACTCTTGGTAACATTCCCTCTTATGGCTGCTTTCTTGCTGTTCACTGGGTTTTCGTTTTTCATTCCCGAAGAAACCGCGCGCACTGGGTGTGTTGCTCTTGGTATTTACTTGTTTGGTATTGCATATTCGCCGGGAGAGGGACCTGTGCCATTCACGTATTCGGCTGAAGCTTTCCCGTTATATATTCGTGACCTTGGAATGTCATTCGCGACTGCAACGACGTGGTTTTTTAATTTCGTCTTGTCGCTCACCTGGCCTTCACTTGAAAGGGCTTTTACTACTACCGGTGCTTTTGGCTGGTATGCTGCTTGGAACGTTGCCGGTTTCTTTATGGTCTTATTCTTTCTTCCCGAAACAAAGTCTCTTACTTTGGAGGAGCTCGATGCCGTATTTAGCGTTCCGACTAGAAAGCACGCAAAGTACCAGTCAAATAAGTTTCTGTATTTTGTTAAGAGGGCCTTTGGTCGGGATGCGGAAAGACCGGCACCGCTACATCGCATGGCAGCGGATGGCGAGAAGTTGTAAGCTTGTGATTGTTTAATCTTTGTTTGGGTTTGACTTTTAACGGTTCATGTACATCATATACTAATTGCCTTCAATAATTAATTCGTGAATACATTAAGAGAAATAAAAATTGAAGTAAACATGATCCTTAGATGATAATGCGGGCACAAAATTAGTCACGTGATATGGATTTACTCACCTCTGTTGCAACTGAAGATTAAACTGTAAAGCAAATACGGACATGCCGGTTACTTACATGCCCTCACAGACTAAATATACAGAGCCAGCAGTGAGTGGCACGCGGAATCTAATACCGTTGTTTGGTCTTACAACCATAGCCAACTCGGTTGCACGTCAAGATCCCGTCACAGGCGCAAAGCGTAAACTTCGAAAGAGCTACAAGGGACATCTTGCCGATCTGCCTGGTAAATATTTGACTGCCATGATTTGGGACTTATAGCTTATTTAGTGTCAAGGTAGAAATGAGATTCCGACAGAACATCTCATTTTAAGATTGATACATCAAAGCGAAGATGGAAGCAAAGCAGTGCGGCCGATAGATCATGGCTTATTGGAAAACGTGTTTACGATGGAAAAAACCGCTGAGACAGGAGTGCCCGGGTTTGATGCTACGTTGTTGGGCATATTACCGGTAGCAATCGCGACCAAGAAGGAGAAGGGAAATGGGCAAGCAATGGCTGAAAGCAGTGCTGGTGAAGATAGAATACGACGGCGTAAACGTCGAGGATTTAATGAGGGCAGCGATGGAGTTTCGACTGACGGCGGCGAAGGAAGAAAAAAGAAAAAAAGGAGTTGAAAGAACAACTGTGTATGATAATGTAAATTAAAGGACCTTTATGTATACAAAACAGAACATGACATCACATGTGTACCCTCCAGTATCTTAAACGAATCATACGAATCATACGAATCATACGAAACATAACAACTTTTGTAAACTAAGCAAACAGTTTAGTAACGGTAGATCTCGGCCTTGTAAGGTCCCTCGAGAGCAATTCCAAGATAGTCAGACTGAACCTTGGTAAGTGGAGTTAGCTTGACGTTAAGGTGGTCGAGATGGAGACGAGCAACGGTCTCGTCCAAAATCTTGGGGAGAACGTGGACGCCAATTTCGAAAGGTCCAGACTTGGCAAACTCGACGTTCTCCTTTCGAAACTCTTCGTTGTTAGCGTTGAAGAGAGCGATCTGGGCGAGGACCTGATTGGTGAAAGAGCACGACATGACGAATGAGGAGTGACCAGTAGCACATCCAAGGTTGACTAGACGACCCTCAGCAAGGAGGATGACGTGACGGCCGGAAGGCATGAGGAAACGGTCAACCTGGGGCTTGATGTTGACGACGGAAGTCGCGTTAGCCTTGAGCCAGGCAACGTCAATTTCAACATCGAAATGACCAATGTTACAGACAATGGCATCATTTGGCATAGCAGCAAAGTGCCTGCCGACAATGATGTCACGGCAACCGGTGGTGGTAACAAAGATCTGACCAATGGCAGCAGCATCATCCATGGTGATGACCTGGAAGCCAGACACAGCAGCTTGAAGAGCGTTGATGGGATCAATCTCGGTGACCAAGACACGGGCACCCATAGAGTGAAGAGCCATGGCGCAGCCCTTGCCGACATCACCGAATCCGGCAACAACAGCGGTCTTGCCAGCAATCATGACATCGGTGGCACGCTTGATTCCATCAACAAGCGACTCGCGGCATCCGTACAAGTTGTCGAACTTGGACTTTGTGACGGAGTCATTGACGTTAATAGCAGGAACTCTAAGTGCACCCTCCTTCATCATCTTGTACAGGTGGTGAACACCAGTGGTGGTCTCCTCAGACAAACCGAAGCAGTCCTTAAGCATTTCAGGATACTTGGAGTGAACAAGGGCAGTAAGATCGCCACCATCGTCAAGAATGAGGTTAAGAGACTTTCCATCCTTGAAGGAAACAAGCTGTTGCTCGATACACCAGAGGTATTCCTCCTCAGTCTCACCCTTCCAGGCGTAGACAGGAACACCAGTAGCAGCAATAGCAGCAGCCTATAATAAATATGTCAGTCATAAGCCCACTGAAATCAAAAGAAGAGTTTACAGCATGGTCCTGGGTAGAGAAAATGTTGCAAGAAGACCAGGTAACCTCAGCACCGAGGGCAGTAAGAGTCTCGATAAGAACAGCAGTCTGGATGGTCATGTGAAGACATCCAGCAATACGAGCACCCTTCAAAGGCTGAACAGCGTTGTACTTAGCCCGGGTAGACATAAGTCCAGGCATTTCCTAGATATGAATGTCAATACGTGTTCTCATTAAGATACAAGAGAAACAACTATACATTTTCAGCAAGCTCAATTTCACGGCGGCCAAAGGCGGCAAGGCCAATATCAGCGACTTTAAAAGACATTCTATAAGTTGTTGATTAAAAACACGGAATTAATGAAAGCGATTAAAAGAGAAAAAAAAAGGTTCGAAAGGGCTCGAGGTGAAAATTTCCTCCGAGAACGTCAAAAAGATGAATTGGGTTTGAAATGAAAAGTTTAATATGTTTTGTTAAGGCTGACATATTCCGCCGAAGATATGCAATACGCGAATATTTGATACTGCAATACACAATCCAAGATACGGTTTGTTTGGTTTGTCTTAAGATTTCGAGACTAAGATGGTTTTAATTCGAAGTTTTTTCCGAAAACGATTAAAATCAATTATAAATTTATTTAGATTCTGGATAATAATGTGAGATACAGTGTGAGTGTGAGTGTGAGTGAATGTGAGGCTGAAATCAATGACAAAAGAAGACTCGAAAAGTGAATGGAGGGGAAGAATTGTCATGAAGTGAGAGATAAATCTGGGGTTAAGGGGGCTGTTTAGCGGGGCGGGGAGGGGTTTTTGGGGAGGGGGGAGGGGGGCCTCCACAATGAAATTTGAAAATAACACTAATGCGTGTGTGTTTATGTAATAATAAGATTTATTTATCAATTCATATAGGTTTATTAACTTGATTCAAAATAAATAAACAGAATAATGACTGGGTTAAATAGTGCCCAACTAGACTATGTCATTGGCTGCTGATCTCTCTTTCAACGGAAGTCTGTTTCCCCTCTTTTTAATAACCAATAAATTGGACCGGCTGACTGTACATTGTCTTTTATGCCTAATATCATTTTTCGCCCTCTTTCCCACTTCTTTTTTGTGTTTCCAAAATTCAGAAATACGTTTCGCCATATTCTTCCCTCTTTTCCCTCCCGCTGTCCAACTACTCCACAATTCACCCACTCTTCCCCCCGGGATGCGGGGTATTCCTTTTCATAATCATTTGTTCACTTTTCTTTCATCATTGCTCAACCACTTCAACTAATTCACTTCACCATACTCTCTCATTCAAAGCGATTTTCTCTGCTATAATTTAATATCATCTAACTTTTAAAGTCACTTATCAAATTCTATTTCACTTCTCAATAAAAAATGCAGGCAATGCAAGCCATGCAGTCAATAATCACTCTCAATCCTTCAGATAAACAGCAAGATCAACATAGGAATCGCATCCAAATTCATTCTTCAATGCCAAGTTTAAATAACAGTCAGTCTCGTGTTCCGTCTCCAGCTGGTGTAGAGGTTCACAGTTCAATGCCAATGTCTGGCCTACCATTGCACCGTTCAATCTCCGATGCTCCAGATATACAAACACCATCAACGGTAGCGTCGTCATCTCGTACAGAGTCAAAAAAACATAATCAACAATCATCAGGACAAGCTCATCCAGACAAAAGGTACAAATGTTCATTTTGTGCTCGAGCATTTTCTCGCTCCGAACATAAAAACAGACATGAAAGATCACGTAAGTCTTACGCACACATGGCATACATATTTTGCTAATTTACTGCTTACAGATACCAAAGAAAGACCTTTTAAATGTGACAGGTGCAAAAGTACTTTTGTTCGTCGAGATCTCCTTCTTCGTCATGTCCGTACTGTTCACGCGAAAGTCGTTGCCAGCAAAAGTGCATCCACACTTTCTATTGACCAAACAAGTGAACCCGATCGTCCTCCACAGCCAATTCTACCACCTCCACGTCTAATGCCTCAGACTTTACCAGCCGTATTTCCTACAGTGCAGATGCAGATGCCAACAGTAAATGAGCGAGATCGGGCAAACAATCGACCTCCAACATATGCCACTACACAAAATACCTTTGGATCAGATGATAGAACTTATCAGCATGCAAACTCCGAGATCAGTGCTGCTGTACTCATGACCAGGCTAGGCGCAATTGGAACTACGTGGGACGAAAGAGACGAACGGTCTCATGATGGATCAGAGTATGAAGATGATTCTGGCTCTCGTGGTTCTAGATCTTATGAGTCACCTCATAGCCCACCTTCACTCAAAAATTTACTCGAAGAAACATTGCTAAGCCTTGATCAGTCTGGAAGCTTACTCAGAGATACGGCTTTACCAACAGACAGGGAACTGACCTACTATCTGATGACTTACATGACTGCACATCATCCATTTCACCCTTTTATTCATCTTCCTACCTTTTCTCCACAAAACACGCCAAGACCTCTTTTACTAGCCATTTTGTCACTAGGAGCTTTACCTTCTAATAAGGAACTAGCCTCGCGGTTGCATGTCTCTTCGAAAATGATGGTTAATTCGAGAATTGACACCGATGGTTTTTCCTCTCGTTCAGCCCCGCTTTGGGTGACGCAAACCGTACTTTTGAACACGGCTTTTGCTGCTTGGTCTGGCGATCCACGTGGACTAGAATTTGCTTGCTCTGTCAAATCGTTTTTGGCAAATATGGTATCTGGAGTACGCTTTGAAATTTTCCAAAGGTCTCCAAAACCACCAATCACAAATTCTGTGTCTGAGGATGACGAGTGGATTAAATCGGAAGCCATGCGTCGCACATATTTTGCAGTCTTTGTATTCTTTGGAGAATTGACAGCGTTTTTCAACTTCCCACCTACAATTCCAAATTCCGAACCAGAAGTTATAATGCTGCCGTGCGATGAAGATCTTTGGAATGGCACAAGGTCAATTTCACAATCATCCGATGTGATTTTCAGGACCGGAATGGAGTATGTTCTGAAAGGCCAGCATGTAAGATGCTCGTCGTTTGCAAAGCGTGTGCTTGCGACTGGCATGTTTATTGAGTGCTGGGCATCTCGCTCTGGCGGGTTATTGTTTGCTGCAAGAACAGATCAGCTCGATGGTGTGCTGTCTTCCTTTTCTCGTGTCATTCATGCAGACATCGTGGGCTGTCTTAATCGAGCGTCAGAGGCAACATGGAAGCTGGCAAGGATGAGAGTAGTGGCAATAGATCTTACAACAATTGAAGAAGCTTTAAGGTATCATGATGTCTCCGAGATTGTACATGCAGTGCGAACATGTGCATCTCGAATGACACAGTCTCGGGAATCATTAATGATTGCAGCCGAATTGGCGTTCGACGTTCTCTTTGGACCCCAACAAGAAGATGCTGTTGGCGGAATTGAAGATGTGATTGTGGAGTGGGAGTGCGCATTGTATCTCATGATGTGGGTACGTCGGGTTGAACATGACATGGCAGTTGTATCGGGTGAGGCTGGACTGTTTATCCACGCAGCGGATGAACGCGAACTGGACGTCTTGCAAAGGCTACGGTCAGTCCAAGAACGTAAGTTGCAGTCTGACTTATCAGAAGAGATGATCCACGGCGAGAACCGACTGTCTGTTTTTATCGGGTGGTGGTGGTCGCGACATGGGGCTAAGGATGTTGCTGGAGGATGGGGGATTAGGTCTGTACTAAGAGAGGCCATTGGCTTGTATTCTGAAGTGGTACGACGGGAGTTGGTCAATTGAGATTGTACGCTAGGTACATACGTATATTTGTAAAATAGGAATCGTATATTATAATTTGCTTTGTTATATGATATGCGTCATGCTTTGCTTGAAACTTTCAAAGGAATAAACAGGATAAACTGTCAATTGACCCTGAAACAATAAATTATGTGACAGTTTTCTGAATAAAACGTACGTGTGTTATGGAGTCGGGTGAGTGAGTGCTGTTCATCGAAAACTGCGTGGGGGTCAAATGTGAAGCGCGTCGAGGGATATAAACCACATACAATTATTGGAGACTTCAATTTATAAATGCAATTTACGCGCACTTTTAACAAATGCAATAAAAAACAATGACCAAAATAGAACAGGCTACGGAAAGCAAAATATCGGTAGCTTTTTGCTGTTTGGGAAATATGTAAGCACTAGACCCAGCGTCATACAAGGCAATCAGTTTCTAACTCAGATTCAACTTCTAGTTGTCGGTCACCTATGGCAGAGTAAAATAACAAATTTCACTATGACAATATGAATCTGATATATTAGGGCTGTGATGAAACATGCAGCAAAGGAAATGAATATGGCTCAATTATTTGACAAGGTGGACTCGTTCGGCACATCAGCATTTCATGCGGGCGATGGACCAGACCGAAGGACTGTACAAACATGCAGAGCTAATGGGGTACCAGTCCATCACGTATCACGTCAAGTGGTATGTGAAGATATAATGCTTACACTATCATAATGATTTTAACGTATGGTTAGAAACCTTCAGATTTTGAGAAATTTGACTACATATTTGCTATGGTTTGTGCACATCTCAGTCTAGTGCTATACTAATGTCTTTAAGGATCATGAGAATATGGAGGACTTAAAGTATATGCAACCACGGAATTCAAAGGCTAAGGGTGAGAACAAAGCAGAAGGCAACTTGTACACCAAAGTACTAAATTATCTCTAGTAGTTTTATTCGGATCGTACTCAAAGGATCCTAAACTGGATAAAATAGTTAGTGATCCATATTACGGTGGTCCTGATGGTTTTCAACGCAGCTTCAGACAGTTGGATCATTTCTCAAGATCATTTCTTCAAAGCCTTATGGATAGAGAGACCTAGATGTACGGTTAGATAAATATAGTTACATCTACCCTAAACCTTATAAAGCTGACTGGCAAAGAGGCGCAGTGAAAGAGTACGCACGTGATTTAAACTCACATACACGTTACATTTTAATCCGTTTAAACTTTTGCTAGCAACGAAGTCCCAGGGGCCAGACAGACCAGCTTAGTCTGGGCAGAGACGTCTTGCCGTACAACCACTTCGTACTAGTTACAATTACCCTGACATTTGTTGAAATATAAATACTTTGTTTAGTTTGCCATTTGGGTTAAATTGCGAAGTAGAGTCATGGCTGATCAATCAAGTACTTTATTTACTTTTGTATTATCGTACCCATACTGACTCAATATAGACAATGCATTTGGCGGAGGGCACCGCCCATCAGACATACCTCTTAACATACCTCAATTACCTCAATTACCTCAATTACCTCAACCAAGGTCTCAACAACAGTTATATGATCCTGCTATTAGTGACTCTGCTTCTGATGATGACGAGGATGATGATACTCACGGCCTACAGACTCCTGTCCGTCCTGGATCCACACAGTACTCACCTAGTTTGGCCAGTACAATATATCGTAACCAACATGAGTATCACACGTATTCTTCTCATTCTGCGATGCCTGTGAGTCCACTACCTCAACTACCTGATGAAAGCTATTATAATGACGAAAATGACCCAGCCGATGCTTATGCTGGTCAGGATGAAGCCTATCCATTGAAGCAGTATCCTGCCCCAATTGGGGTTACTGAGAATAATGGGTATTGGCAAGGACAGCGTCCAGATGATAATCCATATGGCAATTTTGACGCCGGATTTGATCCTATGCACCAACTCAATGTTCACGGCGATTCTTATCCTATAAATACGTACGACAACAACAGCGAAGATTATACAGACGATGGAGATACCCAAGACGAGTTGGACCAATATCATGAAGATCAGTATCAGTATGAAAGCCAATATCAGAACCAATACCAGGATCAGTATCAAGACGCACCTATACTAGTCCAGGATGGCTACGGTCCCACAACCGTTGCTAATGATGAGTATGTACAGCATCAGTATGATAATATCGATCAAACCGCGGTTCAAAATGGGAACGAAATACCCCCACCTGGGCAGCAGCCTCGTCGTCAATTAAGCAGAATGAAAAAGGTGCCATTGTATCGACAGCATCTTGTGCTTGATTGCCATGTCCCGAAAAAACTTGTTGCAAATATACACAACCCGGAACATGAGAACAATCGCGAGTTTCAAATGATGCGATATACTGCGGCAACCACTACACCTTTAGGCTTTTCGAGAGAAAACTATGATTTACGGCAGACGATTTTTACATCTGGAAAACGAACGACCGAATTATTTATTGTCGTCACAATTTATAATGAAGACGATATTTTACTAGCCAGAACTTTGAAAGGAGTGTTCGAGAACATCTATTACCTTTGCAAAATGAAAAAAAGCTGGCCCGGCGGAGAAGTTTGGGGTGAAAATGGCTGGAAGAAGGTCGTTGTTTGTGTTGTTGCCGATGGCCGCGAAAAGCTTAACCCTCGTGCCGCAGCGTTGATGTCGGCTCTAGGGTGTTATCAGGACGGTATGATAGTCAATGTTGTTGACGATAAACCAGTTACCGCTCATGTTTACGAGTATACTACACCGATTGGAATTAATATAACTAAGTCGTCTGTTGGCATGGCACACAACAGCAAAGAGCATCCAATATTTCCAGTACAAATGCTTTTCTGTGTCAAAGAAAAGAACGCAAAAAAGATCAACTCTCACAGATGGTTTTTTGACGCATTTAGTCCTATTCTATCACCTAACGTATGTGTGCTATTGGACGCTGGTACGAAGCCTGGTGCCGACTCGTTGTATCATTTGTGGTACGAGTTTTACAAGGACCCCTCTGTTGGAGGTGCGTGTGGTGAGATACGGGCTGATTTGGGAAAAAATCTCCGGAACTTGATTAATCCACTGGTAGCAGCCCAAAACTTTGAGTACAAAATGTCCAACATTCTTGACAAGCCTCTCGAGTCTGCGTTTGGGTTCATTTCAGTTCTTCCGGGTGCGTTTTCGGCCTACCGTTATATTGCATTGCAAAATGATCCTCCTGGCGAAGGTGGTCAAGGACCTCTTGAAAAATATTTTAGGGGCGAGACTTTGCATGATTCAGGGGCCGACATTTTCACAGCAAATATGTATCTAGCTGAAGACCGTATTCTGTGTTACGAACTTGTGTCAAAGCGTGGCGCTTCATGGGTGTTAAGGTACGTTAAATCTGCCCATGCGGAAACCGATGTACCGGATCAATTACAGGAGTTGATTCAGCAAAGAAGGCGATGGCTCAACGGCTCATTCTTTGCTGCACTTTACTCACTTACACATGCATTTAATATTTGGCGATCAAATCATTCATTTTTGCGCAAAATTATGTTAAACGTGGAATTTCTGTACCAACTGTTTAGTATGCTATTTTCATGGTTTGCCGTCGGCAACTTTTTTCTGGTGTTCAGACTGCTCACTACTTCTTTGGGCGCAGCAAATTTGCACTTTTCGCCTGGTCTGACCCTTGGAGTAATACTAGAATGGTTTTACATAGCGGCTCTTGCGTCTTGTTTTGTGCTTGCTTTTGGAAATCGTCCCCAAGGAACTAGAAGGTTTTATGCTGCTATGGTCTGGTTTTTTGCCCTCCTGATGGGATATTTGATTTTTGCCGTAATTTTCGTGACAGTCAAGGCCGTAGCAGCTGTTATTGATAAAGAAGGTATTTTAACGGCCAAATCATTTGTGACAGATTCGGTGTTAAGAGGCATCGTGGTGTCTTTGGCGTCGACGTATATCTTATACTTTTTGTCCTCCTTTCTGTTTTTGGAATTTGGCCACATGGTGCACTCAGTACGTCTATTTCTGAACCTTGATTCACTGTTACTAATGCACCCAGTTTATTCAATATCTACTTATAAGTCCATCTTACATCAACGTCTTGAACGTCTATGCATTCTGCAATATTCATGACATTTCTTGGGGTACCAAAGGAGATACCGGTGCAAAAGGCGATGTGCGGAAAGTTAAAACAGGTGATAAAGACGCAATTAAAAACGCATTGATTTTTGAAGCTTCTGAAATTGATGAAAGATATGACCGCAATTTGGAAGAGCTGCAGACTAAACCCGCAAAAGTCAAGGAAGCAGCTCAAGCCGACCCAGAAAAGAAGAAACATGATGACGAAGAAAAGCGGAAAGATTATTATGCTATGATTCGGTCAATGGTGGTGCTATTGTGGATGGCGACCAATTTCGGCATCGTAGCAGTCGTATTACAGACTGCAGGTCTCTCCAGATTGACAGAGAGTGGCTCGTCGAACAGCGCCGATGAAGCTGCTAAAGCTACATTTATTGCTGATACATACTTGCAGGTTGTGCTATGGGCAGTTGCAGCGATGGCATTATTCCGGTTTTTGGGCTCTACATACTATTTGATAGCTCGATTTTTTATTTAAATATACTGTATGTCATATGATGTCAAATATATACAAGATCTACCACAAGTAATTAGCACCTGCCTTACGGTAAATGGGCTTGTTTACAAGCGCCACGGGTACGGCCTTTCGTCTAAGTTTTGCCTCCTTTTCCGCAGCTATACGTTTCTTTGTTTCTAGGGTCTTCAGCACGATTTGAACGTGATGTTCTTGTCGCGAGAGTACACCCTGTCTTCCTCGGCCTTTGTAATCTGGCATCTTTGCAATGACAGCTTGAGCGCGGGCTTCTTTACCGGACCAGCATTGGGCAATATATAAACCTTGGCTGCGCAATCCTAGTTCCTTGGCTTCATCTAAAGCTCTGTACAAGAGTTTTTCCGTGTCACGTGCAATAGCCTTGGAATTAAAATGGCAATGGGCAATGGCCTTCTGAATTGTCATACCTCGTAGCGATCGCAAAAACGGCGTCACCTTTTTCACACTGCCTTTCTGCGTGTACGATTTCACCCATACGCTCGGCTCTAAAAGTTGCTGCTCCTTGGGCGAAAGACGTAACTTAAACTGTCGTCCTTGTATCAAAGGATCTTCTTTACCTGTGTTCTGGCGTAAATAAACAGCCTGTCGAAGTCTGCCCATGTAAGCACTAAGAGCAGGAACAGCCTTTGGCTTAATCTTCGACATTAGCATTTCATCGTCTTCTGGCTTTTTTATGCTTAATTGAGTTTCCGCCTCCACGTCTGAGTCGACCTTTGCCATACTATCTTTTACATTGAGTTCGTCAATTCGCTTGTTTAACTGTTCAATTTCTAAAGCTTCTGGAGTCTGTGTCCGTCGAGCTTCTAGTTCACCGCGTTCGACTGACATGTCCATTGCTTCGAAAAGCTTTGAGTTTTCGCCTGTTCGTGGAGCGATGGAATCAAACAGAGAATCTTGTTCTTCCAAGTCTCGGTCCGTTTCATCTTCTTTTGCAGATTCCTTATTTGTTTGAAAATCAGGCTTTTTAGATGCACTTAGAATTGAAGTTCGTGAAATACTTCGAGCTGAATCTAAATGTTAGTCTAATCGCTTCTCAATAGCTTCAAAAACCGCTTACTGAGCTGAAACAAACCCACCACCGGTCTTTGTGATGAAACCAGTACCGAATGTCTTAATGACACACATAAACGATTTAATGAATTCATGATTGCCGTCGCGCTCAAGGCAGCAGTTGAATACCTTTTCGTGCAATCGACAAAAATTTCAACGCTATCCGTTTGTCAGCTTTAGGGGTTTTGTACTAGATTATTTGTTACATGGGCCAGCACCGCCAGAAAATCGCACACAGAGTATTAGATGAATCTATTACTCCCGCTAGAACACGAACAATAAAGAACTTATAATCAATTTCTATATTTAAATAAATGAGAGACATTATATGAATTACTGTGAATTAGATGATTAACCAGTAAGAAATAAAAAGCGGGTAACTGTGTGCGGCTTAACAGGTCATCACATGAAAGCTATCGGCTCGGGAATCCATCGTCGATTGCGAAACTCATCGTCGCCTTATCCCTCTTTCACGGGCCAGCACAGGTTTCTTCATTACTTCAACAGAATCGCAAAGCTATTAACTTACTGTGAAAATACTTTACTAATTAACAGGAAGCTGTTTTACCAATACAGCGGTTATGTCTCTAAAAATCGGTAAGTGGCAGATATTGTGTTGCACTACCCCGCAACTTTGAATGACTACTTCCTGATCTAACAACCATTGTTATAGATTCATTCCCTTCTTCTGTCGCGTTTGATACGATCAAAGATTCTTTAAAAGATGGGAAGGAGCGTGCTGCAGCGATCAAGAAAGTAAAAACACTGTGTTATTTTACTCATTTCAAAAGTATCTAATTACCGAACAGGGAGGAGCTATATTTGCTTTTACGCTATCTAACGGTAAAAGCGAGACAGCTTCATGGTACATCGACTTGAAGTCGTCTGGCGCAGTTGGCAAAGGCCTTGGTCCAGATGGTAAAAAAGCTGATATCGTGCTCAGCTTGAGCGATGATAACTTCAGCAACCTGATCCAGGGCAAGGTAAGTAAGCGAATTATTGAAATATCAACAATATTGAATTTTGGTCAGGCAAATGCCCAAAAGCTCTTCATGTCTGGAAAGCTCAAGGTCAAAGGTGACATTATGAAAGCTACTAAAGCAGAGGCAATATTGAAGTCAGCGCAGCCCAAGAGTGCTAAGCTATAAATGATCGTTTTGCACGATGTCATAAGCTTCTGATGTGTGATGATTAACATGGGCAACTTTTAACATGAGTCGGCCAAAGTATCTTAAAACCAGCTCATAATCTCTATTGTTCCCATTCGATGTCATGAATACGTAATTGCCCTGTAAAGATTCAAGTCTCATTGATTATTAAGAAACAACTAGAAGATGGGTATAAAACGGAACATTAGGTCAATTCCTTATTAATATTTTAAGCTTTCTTTTCTTCAATTTTCTATATTCTGTGCTGCTCCACATTCTGATTAGATTGATTGCTGATTGTGCTGACTCCACAGCACATGCAACTTACCCGGACGCGGACCCTGCCAATGTGACTCGTCCGATAAGATTGAACTGAAATATATAATCTTAGAGAACGTCGCACACTTTTCGGCAGCTTCAAATTTTTGCCAATTTTCTTAACTATTTCAAATTTGAATATCTAAATTATGCGGCCAGTTACTTTTGCCGTTACAAAGAAGCCTTATAAGGAAATTATTGATGCCAAACTTGCTGAACGCGACGGTAAAATTCCTGCAGAATGGAAGGTGAAGTTTGATCCCGAGCCAAACAGTTTGCTTTCATTAGCCTCAGAGTGTGGTTTGTTGAATGAAAAAGAACTGGAAATTACCGAAAAGTATGACTCAGTCGGATTGCTTTCCGAAATAGCTAAAGGTACTTACACTGCAGTCGAAGTTGCCACTTCATTTTGCAAGCGGGCAGCGGTAGCTCATCAGGCTCTCAATTGTCTCACGGAAATTTTTTTTGACGAAGCGATTAAAAGAGCAAAATGGCTGGATGCAAAGTTTGAAGCAACTGGTAAAGTTGTTGGTCCTTTACACGGTCTTCCTGTAGCATTAAAGGATACAGTCAATGTTGCTGGTCAAGATTCAGTCATTGGTATTGCAGCTTATGCTTTTCAACCTGAAAAAGAAAACGCTGTTATCGTGGATATGATGGAAGAGCTAGGGGCTGTTATGTATGTGAAGACAAATGTGCCTCAAAGTATGATGGTACCAGATACAGATAATAACATCTTTGGCATTACTCGGAATCCAATTCATAAAGAAATCACGGCTTCCGGATCTTCAGGCGGACTTGCAGCTTTAATTAAGTTTAGAGGTGCTCTTCTAGGAATTGGCACAGATGCTGGTGGCTCCATCCGCGTGCCAGCATATTCAAACGGAGTTTACGCTATCAAGCCATCGTCAGGTAGACTGCCATACCACAACATGAAGGGCTACTGGGAGCCTGGTTCTGAGGTTGCTGGAATTCTTTGTGTTAACGCGCCGATGGCGGTTTCATACAGAGACTGCGAAATGCTCATAAGAGTGATAGCGGACGCGGAACCATGGCTTTATGACCCTTCATGCCAGTATCTCCCTTGGCTGAAACTCGAACCTCTAGCCAGGCCTTTATCTCTAGGTGTTATCCGATTTGATGGAGAGATTCAAACTATGCCCCCAGTTACACGCGTTCTCAACGAGCTAGTAGAGAAATTGAAGATTGCCGGTCATGATATCGTGGAGCTTGAACTTTACCGTGCTGAAGAAATCTCTGAAAACGCTGTTGATTTTTTCACGGCTGATGGCGGCAAATTTTTGGAGTCGCAACTCGAGATTACTGGTGAACCGATGTCTAACGCTGTTCAAAATGGCGGTCTGTACCCTTGCGATAAGAAGGGGTTATCGGATTTCTATGCCTACTCATCTGTGCGAGCAGAGCTTCAGCGTGATTGGCTACGGTACTGGGAGCAAACAAAGCTAAAGACGAAGTCAGGCTTGCCTGTTGATGCATTGCTGCTTCCAATTCAGCCGTTTCCCCCACGCCCAGACGGATTTTTAATCAGATCCCATTTTTCGCGAACTTTTAATATGTTGGATTATCCTGGGCTTGTGTTTCAAGCAGGATATGTAGATATGTCGAGGGATGACGAGGACATGCCTGAGCCCCTTAATGCGATGGACGCTAAAGTACAGACTACTTGTAAGTGCTGACAGTAAAAATTTTTTAAATAATGTTTACTAATCGTGTTTTCAGGGGCGAAAGATGTTAGAGCTCGTCTTGATGGGTTTCCAATTGCACTGCAGTTAGTGGGTCAACGTCAGATGGAACCCAAACTTTTCCAATCGATGGACGTGATTTCAAATGTTCTGTGATATGATCAATGGGACACTTGCACCATTGGAATTTTACTTCTTTTTCTAGGTTTTTTTTTTTTTTTTTTTTTTTTTTTTTTTTTTAGTTCTGGCTAGATTCTGAGTTGCATAGAGTAGACCACAAATTACCAGCACTATACTACATCGCGGCTTCAAGATATGGTCAAAACAACACTTAGCTGCAACTCACTGTGTTTCAAAAACTAAGACTTGTCCCTTATCGTTGTTCACCAAAATATTCGCCGGTAACACATCATAAACCGAACGTGTAGGACAGCCAATCTACCTCGGTCCACGAGAAATTCAATACTTCGTCCCTCAAATGAGTATCTTCCAACCCATCGCATGCGCTTATTCCTTCGGTCTCATCTAACAGTGCTACTGAACCGCGCGCGCTAGAAACATTGTTTTCTGACTCTTGTCTAGTTGAATGTCCCGAATAGATCATTTCGGCAAATTTTTTAGACCAGACCAAATTTTTAAATCGAAGCAAGCGCAACCACTGCTGCTCACTCACACCACCTTCAATACATCCCATAACTGAGGTTGCAGTTAACCCGTTTTCTACTGCGTCAATCCTCTCATCGACATTACCAACACTGGAGCTGTAAGACGGCTTCATTGGAAAGTCATATATATCTCGAAGGACGATCATAATAGCATGGAGTTGGTGATACTTACGAATGTGCCAAAGAAAACCGGAGAATTCATGCAAGTTTGCTATTTGAGCGTAACTCTGTAACAATTGCACGGCAGACTGCACCACTTGGGTTTTCGTCATGAGTCGTGTAAATTGAACAAGCTTCATTTCACTCACGGACTCACTAGAAGAAATTGCCTGGAACGTAATCAACTTCTCTTTTTCCCGTAACAGCTTTAACAGAAGAACAAAAAGCTTTTGAAGTTTGTGAGCAAATTCATAATTGTCACCGTCATCGTCAGATTCAAACTTGAAGTTGGATACTTGTACAATTCGTGCAGTCATGCTTTCGCGATGAGTTGCCAATTCTTTTTCTAATCTGATCAACTTTTCATCTGTGATATTTCCAGGACCATAAAGATCACTCAAAATTATATTGATCACTCGACAAAAACTATAAACTCCATTAGCAACGATAATTGGCATATCATTATATGGCATAGAAGGTAACAGAGCTGGAAAGCTAATATCGTAGTCAGACAAGGTTAATGAAGGCGGGAGTCCTGAGCCAAGAGACACAGACGCATCTAAATGTAAGAGCGACCACCATAGCCGTCTCCGAAACTCAGATTCCTCCACACTGAAAGCAGCATCTTTGAAAAGCAAAGGATCTCTATGCATACCCATCGACTGAGCTACACGAATGAGAAAAGCAGTCGATGCAGCAGCTTCAACAGCACTAGATTGAAATTGGGCCACACTCATTATTACAGCAGTCGATAAGCAAGGTAATGACGGTTCTGCAGGGAAGTTATATAACTTCAAAGCTTCGCTTGCGGCCGTACTGTATTTGGCAATATCTGTCTTACGTGAATCTAAGCGAGACAGTACAGTCTGCCCAGGAATATATTTTTCGCTGTCATTCAAGACGACCGACGCTGCATAGAGAATCGCAAACAGGACACAGATAAAATTGTCAGACCGCCCGTTGGCATTACCATTTGCTGCAGTAGTCAACCGCGCCTTTAACCTATCAAACTTCACAAGAGTGTCTTTTAAGGGCAGTAACATGTGCATTGTGTTAAAGCGCTTAAAGAATACACTAATAAGCTGGCCGCAATCGTTCCAAGACGGTAAATACTGAAAGGCTAGTCGCCTCAATCTAGAAAGCTGATCGCTTTCTGCTATCGGTTCGATATCAACGGCACAACTATTTCCTGTCGCAGAGTTCTTTAAAACTGTCACCTATTTAAACATTAAATTCAAATCAATTTTATGTCAAGCCGATCAAACCTCATGAAGTAGAGACACCCAATGTGCTGGGGTAGTGTACCGAAACTGGCTCTTGGACGGATCGATCGCAAGCAGACCAACATCTACTAAATGTGACTTATGTGGAACATCCTCACCAATATCATTATCTACACCAAAAAGTAACCCATTTGCATTACAATCGTCGATGTATACACAATCAGATCCTAGAGCAATGCATTTGGAGCAGGCTGGTTTCTTGCGATCACACCTGACATGCCGCACAGAACATAACTGACATATTGTAACTTTCCGACGCCGTTTTTGTACCTTTGCCCCACTTCTTAAACCCAAATTAGACATGGGCCGTAGAATACAAAGCGTCCACCTAAAGTTGGTGCTTGCTGCAGAATTTAGTGAGCAAGATATTTTATTGCTGACATTTCATGCCTGACCCCTGATTCCTGGGCCTGACCCTAGTGCTGCAGCTTGTGTGCGGCTTAGATGAAGCTCGGAAGGCTATTCGGATGTGACGTCAATAAATTTTAACAGAATGCTATTGTTTTGAGTAAGTGAGCGGGATAATCACCAGCACGCGGGCTTTCACTTCTGGTCATTAAACATACGGTATTGGTTGAATGTCTGAGCGGATTATCTTATATAGTGATCGAGTTCCTAACGCCAAGATTGCGTTTAGAAGGCCAAGTATAACAGATGTCGTATAAAGCTTCATCTGCTGACCGCAACAATGAAATGGATGCAGTCTCGAACACAGAAAAAGACAAGTTGCCTATATCTTACAAAGATTTTTCTTTATTGCATGAAATTGCAGTTGTATGTTTAATCAGCTTAGCGCAACTACTGACACAGGCTGGGCTTGGTCAAGCCATGGCTACCGCGCATCTTGCGGGAGCAGAATTTGGCGTTTCTAATCCCGGCGAGTTGAGCTGGTTTATAGCGGCTTACAGTTTGACTGTGGGTACTTTCATCCTTCCATCAGGTCGATGGGGTGACCTGTTTGGCAGCAGAAAAGTATTTATATTTGGGTATGGCTGGTTTGCGTTATGGTCAGTAATTGCCGGCTTCAGCGTATACTCCAACAAAGTCTTGTTTCATTTTTGCCGAGCTTTGCAGGGTATAGGTCCGGCATTGTTAATGCCGAATGGTCTAGCATTGCTCGGTAAAACTTATCCCCCAGGCCCACGAAAAAACATGGCTTTCAGTATATTTGGTTCCGTTGCGCCTGGTGGATTCATGTGCGGCGCTGTATTTAGTTCGATCTTTGGAGAGCTGGTGTGGTGGCCATGGGCTTACTGGGTCATGGGTATGATATGCACATTACTTGTAATGCTTTGCTGGATAGTCATTCCTCAGCGATACGACGGCGACGTGCCACACATCAACAAAGGTCTTTTGGCGCAGCTGGACATTGTAGGATCGACTACCGGAGTAGTTGGTCTTATTCTTTTTAATATTGCCTGGAATCAAGCGCCGCTTGTTGGATGGCAAACTCCATACACATACATCTTACTCATCATAAGTGCGCTGTTCTTTGCCTCGTTTTTCGTGAATGAATTACGATTCACGCGATACCCATTACTACCTATGGATGCAATTTCTTTAAACACAAGCTTTGTGTTTGCTATTGTCGGCGCCGGCTGGGCGAGTTTTGGTATTTGGGTGTACTACTTCTGGCAGATGATGCAGGAGTTGAGACATCATTCTCCGTTAGTTATTGCCGCCCAACAATCGCCCACGGCAGTAAGTGGAGCTGTTGCAGCATTTGTGACAGGCTTTCTACTAGGTATATGGCCACCATCATATATATTGTTTATCGCCATGATAGCATTTTGCGTTGGAAATATTTTACTTGCAACAATGCCGGTCAATCAGAGCTACTGGGCTCAAACCTTTGTTTCTATGGTCATTATGCCATTTGGAATGGTAAGAGTGAAGCTGAGTTCAATGTGCGTCTAATCGCGAAATAGGATATGTCATTTCCGTCTTCTACCATAATTTTGAGCAATTCCATGAGTCGGGAACATCAAGGAATTGCAGCCTCATTAATAAATACTGTTGTAAACTATTCTGTTTCATTAGGGTTGGGATTTGCCGGGACCGTTGAAACCCATATCAATAATTCGGGCGAGGATATGTTGCAAGGATATAGAGGTGCGTGGTATATGGCGATCGGCTTAAGTGGAGGTGGTATCATAGTGTCTTCCTATTACGCAATTGTGACCAGAAAACAGAAGTGATCGACTCAAAACGATTCCGCCTTTTGTTTACAACCAATGTACGCACCGTTACTGGAAAATCCAAGTAATTTTTGACTTTCGTACAGAAACTGTGTCACCTTAAACCTTGCTGTGCAAATGGAGTCTGATGTCATATTTATTTTTCAAGTTTGTTTACTTGCCAGAAAACAAATTCTTCTAAGTTACTACCATGAACCGCATTTGTGCTGATTCACACTCGCGACACGCCAAGATTCAAGCAATCTCATATGCTTTACTGTATTAAAATGGAACCAATTTTATTGAGATTATTTTTTAAAGAGAAGCCATCCCAAGTATCATGTTTGCGGAGACTAAATCGAAACTTTCTTCATGCGAGAGATTAGATAACAGCTGCATCTTTTGTCCAGCTAGAAATCCAGCACTTTTAAACCTATACTGCGTTGAAATATCTTTTAAAAGCGTCAACTCATGCTCAAAAAGTTTATAAAACAAAAAGAGAAATGAGTTTGGAACACTTGCGACAAAAAAGTAGAATGTAAAATATTCCTATGAAGCTTATGTTGTGCACTCTCAATTGATTGTTTTTGTGTCCCGAGATACAGGTAAAGCGACCTACTAAATGTGCTCACTTCTGTGTTCGTCTCTAGTTATTCTTTGCTACTAACTTGTAAGATCAAACACTACTTTAATTTTATTGGCGCGTCCAGTTTTAATTGTGCTCAAGTTAAAACTTGAGCTATGAAGTCAAACTTTTTCAAGTACAAACGAAAACACAAAGTGCAACTAGTGTCGCGTTAGTCTGACGCACAAGAAAACATGAATTTTAAATTTCCGAGCTTGATAGATACTCCAATCAAAACCTTACTTGTTTTAAAATGCTTGCAGTGGGCTATGACGGACGCAAAGCCACGCGCGCACACCTACTCTTTCACTTACCCCCACCTACACAATTACGAACCCACACACCCACATTTTATTTTTTTATTTTGCCCTTAAGCCTTTTTTTCCCTCTGAAACTCGTGTACAATAAACGCAACACTCACAAGTTTCACTGTGCTGGATGCATCATGAATCATGTAAGGCTGCCGTTTCAACTAAAAGTTCGTTTAGTTCATTCAAACCACTATGAGCGCTTCAAACTTCAGTTTAGTGCTAGATAAATTTCTTGGGCCCTGACAAACTACGAGCGCCACAGAAAACAATGAGCTAATAAGGTTTGCGCGATAAGTTCAGGGATGACCGATATGCCGGTTGAAACACTTGGGCCAATGCTTAAGGCTCGAGCCAACCCTTGACTCCTCGAGCAACTCACCACCAGTTTGCGCTTTTAACTTCCATCGCTGGCGTTTACTTTGATCGTTATTCAGCTTATTTTCGAGTACCTTTTTCCAACCTTACATGCAAATATAAGCAAACCTTTTGTTTTTGTTTTTAATGAACGCTCAGTGCGGCTTAAAACGCGCTGAGCATATTGAAAAGCAATAAATTAAAGTTCGAAATATGCGGCGCTGATGTTCGCATATTGTGTCTCAGTTCTATCTATGAGGTATAACGTGGTATAAACTATGCACTAATGTCTCAAATTGGCGTTTGCCTGAAGCCAGATAAGCTTTCCGGATTTATTTGTTTATCTATCGTAAAAGGTATAATATATAGAGCAGTTTAGGTACATCTACGTGTTCCGTTTCAATTTTACAGTTGCTTCTGTTACAAAAATGTTAAGTAAGTCTGGAGAAGAACTGGACCAAAGCGGCGAGAGTGCAATTTCTGTGGAAGAAACGAATCACGGCGCTGTTCTTGGCCGGGCGCATCCTGAGCGACTGTTTGAATTTTCTGACCCTAATCGGCAATTGACTGCAAAAAAAAGTTCTCACTGGTATTTGGGATTTAAGAAGATTTACGCTTGTACGGACGAGAGCTGAACTTGGTTACGACCTTTTTCAATACGGAATTTCTCATTGAATCTTTACCTGGTCAGAATCTTAGTTAACAGCAGTCTGCGCACTTATATATTTATTTTGTCGTGCTAGTTATCATGGTCTGTAACGGTAATGTGCATCGCTGGCAAAGCGAGTAACTGTTTGAAATGACTGGCTCAGCTGCAGGAATGTTTTCTGGATGTATCCAAGCTGGTCTTTATACATCAATGACTGGCACATATGGGACAACTGGCTGGCAAAGAACTTTTATTATTGGCGGCATTATTTCAACTCAGGTTGCAATTATGGGCTATTTCTGTTTACCCGACTTCCCGAACACTACAGGAGCGCATTACTTGAAAGACTGTCATCGCAAGTATGCACTAGCTAGAATGGATAGTATTGGTAGAGCTCCACATGTTCCATTGACAAGAAAAACGCCTCTTGCTATTTATAAAACCCCACGTCCGTACGTACTTACCTTGCTCAATCTCAGCGCAAGTTTGAGTGGATGTGGTGGATACTTTAATTTGAGGTTGAAATCATCACACAAATTTACCGTGTCTCAACTGAACACAATTCCGACCAGTGCTAGTACGGTTGCATTGGTGAGCGCTCATGTTCTTGGCCAATCTGTCCGGCGGTACACATACTCGTTCGCCTGGATTCTTGCTGCAACGAATTTTCCTTTTAAAAGTGCAGTTATGATGACTGTGTGGAACATTGCGAACAGTGCCAAAATGTCCGCCTTCTTGATTAGCAGTGCTGGTGCTCCTGCTACACCATTATTAATCACTTGGAGCTATGAATGGTTTCAGGATATATCTGCTACTCGTGGTATCACTATTGGAACCTCAAATACGATTAATTACGGGATGAGTGCGTAGACCGGACTTGTGTTCTTTCAAGCTAATGAAGCTCCTCACGCTTTTTTATTAGAGCCCCCTTCATCTTCCTGTGTTACACAAGATGGGAACGTGAAAACCGAAAAATATGTCCTAAATGAGTATGGATGGACTTCCGCTTTTGGATCGCACCAACGGAGTTATTGAGGCGGCATCGCTGGAAGAGAATGCAGACAATAGAGAAAAGCGAGTTAGCCTAGTTATTTCATCTTTAGTTTAGCTAGTTATACAGCTAAGGAAAGACAAGACATTTGATTTCTCGCTATAATTTGTTTTAAAGAATTAATGAAATAATTTTTCTAGGTGTATTAGTGTGATCGGTTTTCTAAGATGTGTATATATGGTATGCCAATAAAAGCAACCTTTACATTTTGAAAGCTTTTGCCTTGCAATGGTAACAATTATGATCAGATCAAGTTAAAGTCGAAATTAGCTGCTCTTTGATAGTGAGCAGTCTAACAGCTAAAAGGTATTTTGCTGTATAATAACTCTTCTGTGCCATTTGGCTTGCCTTCGAATACATTCTAATTGCTACAAAAGTGTAAACATATTCTTTTGCCATGATTAGTAATAAAGAACTTGATTTAAGTTTTCGAGGCGGGCGACAGCTCGAAATTAAAATGGTGGGATTTTTAAACCTATTTAGGAACTGTCTTCTCTCCCTGCGAATCTAATTTTTCTTTTTTTTTGATTTTGCACGAACAGTCTTCAAATTTTTCTTACAACTCGCAATTGATTCAATATGTCGGAAAAAACCATTATTAAGCCTGCCACTGGTATAAAGTTTTTGCATACCGTTGAATTCTTCTACTAACATTTCAAGGCGTTCCATTTTACACTCCCAGCCAATTCCCGGCTGCTGGAACGCTATTGCGCAAACCGGAGGGAAAAGAAGTTCCTAAGGCATTCACCCCTCTCACCATCCGTGGAGTGACCTTTCAGAATCGCATTTGGGTATGCTACTATGAAATTGAATGAAGAAGACAGATAAACTGATTAAATAAACTAGGTTTCGCCTATGTGCCAGTACTCCTATGAAGATGGTATGCTCTCCGACTGGACTCTGGTTGCTCTCGGATCGTATGCTACTCGTGGTGCTTCTCTAACTATCATTGAGGCTACTGCTGTTGCTGAATACGGAGGGATCACTGGTCATGATTCTGGCTTATGGAAAGACGAGCAAATTGCTCCCTTAAAGCGCGTTGTTGACTACGTGCACAGCCAGAACCAGAAAATTGGTATTCAACTCGGCCATGCTGGTCGTAAGGCATCAACCTTGGCTCCGTGGCTTCCCGGAACGTACGCCCACGATGGACCTGAGGGTGGCTACCCTGACAAGGTCATTGCTCCTAGTGCTGGGCAGTATGCTGAAGACTTCGTAATGGCCCGAGAGATGACTGTCGACGAAATCACAAAGTTGATAGATGATTTTGCTCAATCGGCGCTTCGTGCTGTTAAAGCCGGAGTTGACGTCATTGAGATCCATGGTGCGCACGGCTACCTGATCAATGAGTTTTTGTCGCCTAAGACTAACGTGAGAAATGACGCTTGGGGAGGATCTTTTGAAAATAGAATTAAGTTTGCTGTTGAGATTGTCAAAGCTGTTAAAGCAGTAATTCCAGAGAGAGTTTTATTGTTCTTTCGTACGTCTGCTACCGACAGATTGGAGTATAAGAACGAGGGCTGGACTGTGGGTGACACTGTTGAGCTGTCCAAAATCTTGTTCAAGCTAGGTGTTGATCTTCTTGACGTTTCCTCAGGTGGTATTGATGCCGAGGCTAGAATCGAGTACGGTCCTGCTTTTCAGGCAGGCCCCGCTTATACGGTGAAGGAAGCCATCCCTGAATTTCATGTTGCTCCAGTAGGTGCTATCCATACACCTGAGGTCATCGAAGATGTTCTTTCTAAGGGTGCTGACGCCGTTTTTGTTGGACGTCCATTTTCTCACAATCCTTCATTTGTTCTCGATATTGCAAAAGAGTATGGTATTGACGTCAAGTGGCCATATCAAATTGGCTACACAACAGGACTCTATCAGGGCGAGTAGAATTTTGTAGTGTAGTAATTCAATATAAAGCTACTTCAGCGATTCATATATTATACTTTAATGTGCGCCAATATGGTGGCGCCTGGTTCTTGCACTTGTCCTGTTTCCCTTTTCCTCTTTAGAAACGGTTACTCACCCATGCGATGTTAAACCCACGACATGTGTCACCGCCCTAATAAAATCGAACAAGTTACTTTCATAATAGGGGACGGCGCCAATACCAAACTTTCAGAATTGATCGCTGGTTAGCACGTCTGACGAACTTTGGAGCTGAATTCTAAAGTTAACTTGACGATGCGTAAGACAGATGGTTACTTTGCAAACAGGCATATTTATTTCAGTATGGGACACAGACAATAAAAGAGTATAGTAAGTTAGATTTTTTGTGTTTCGCTAACATACAATACAGCCCAGTCCAGACCATTTATTCTCCTCTTGGCCTGTCTTTATAGTAAACGACATCACAATTCACTAATCGGTATCGTTATATAGATTGAGTAAAGCCAATTCAGAAGGAATTAATGCCTTGTTACCGGATTATTTCTGTTCATACTCGGTGACGTTTTCGAAGCTACTGCATACAGCTATCGCGCTTTAGTACTTGCGCCAAGGCTGGGCATGAAGGATCAGTCACTCCAATAATTCTGTGGCTGTATTTAAAGTATAATTTTGAATGCAAGCCCAAGGTCGTGCAGCTCGCATCTACCAAGAACTTAAAGACAACTATGGACATGTCAGGAGTCCTGTGGGACATTTTTGCTACACTCATTGACCCGACACCAACAATACAACTGTACATCCCGTAAAAATAAAGAGCTACTGATCGACAAAACTTATATTGTCACATGGGAGCGGATGGGGTCACGTATGTGAGAATTCAGTGCCGAAGACTTCTAACGGACGGCAATTTTGTTGACACTACAATCGACAGTCAGTGTGGCTTGACTTTTTGATTCGTTGGTGTTCCAAAAGGACATCGAATGCAACTACCGAGATCGGGAGGAGATTTTTGAACCATATGCATCTGTATGAGCATCACGATAGACTGAGGTTATCTAAATCAGACAGTCTAGTTCTTCCCCACAAAAAAAAATGAGCATTAGTATTAGCGTATAAGGAGTGTCTTGTTTAATATTTAAAGGAGGGTTTTGGTGCCCGTATGGCTAGTTTGTCCTATAACGAGTGAAGCAATCAAAAGCCCACAAATATTGAACCGGCAGATGTCCTGACTTTTCGCTTATCAAAGTTTCGTCTTTTCTTTTTTGTAAGATTGCTGAATAATACTCGAAATCTTTTTATTCCAATCAATTTGCAGGGCTTATTTTAGCTATTACGGCGTGTTTGCAATTCGACAAGCTCCCCCAAGAACTTACTGTAACGGCCGCACGTGCTATGAGAACCTGGAAAACGGCCGGCGTCGATGTGCGGCTTAGAAGTCTGCGCGACGGCTAAAAGTACTAAACCGACAACTCGTAGTACACGTGCTTCGCCTACCGTGTCATCGTGGATACAGAGAACAATGATATGCAGAACTTTGTCTTATCATTGAAAGACTTCCAGCTGGACGATGAAGCTTGCTGAAAGTTTTACTTTGGTACGAAACTAGCGCAATGGTCAATGATATAAGATGAGCTTTAGCTTACCTATTAATTGCTAGCCGCTCATCTCGTCTGCAAAAATCAATCATACACAATGATGTACTCATTTTTAATTTTTATCGGATATTTAGCAAGCGTACTTGCCCAAATTTATACACCCGGAAGAGTGCCAGACAACAAGCTAGAACCACTCCAGCACCGTCTTGCGTATGCAGGAGATACTGGCATGTACGTATCTTGGAACACTTACGCAGAAATTGACTCCCCGACTGTTTTCTATGGCGAAGACGTGTGGAATTTGAAGGGTATTGCCGTTGGAATTTCCGTTACTTATCCAACATCTCTCACATGGAGTAATCATGTTAAGGTCACTGGATTGAAACCCGACACTACGTACTATTACGTCGTATCTCATACGAACTGCTATAACTGTACTGAAAGCTCTCCATACACGTTTACTACTGCGCGTTCTGTCGGAGACCGCACGCCTTACAGTGCTGCCATCGTCATCGACATGGGTGTTATGGGCCCTTATGGAGAGTCTGTCAAAAGCGATTTTCCTGCGCTCACTGAAAATGATAGCAATACTATGCAGTCACTAGCTCGTTATGTCGACAGTTATGAATTGTTATGGCATCGTACGTTTCACGGTGAATCATAAAGAACGTGCATCTAATTGAAAACAGCTGGTGATTTAGCATATGCTGATAGTTGGCTTAGCGAAGCTCTTAATGGTTATCTCAATGTTTCGATTGATATTGATAGTAGTACTGCAACTTACAACTTTTTACTCAACTCATACTATGATGAGCTTCAACCTGTTACGGCTTTGAAGCCGTATATGGTGCTACCTGGTAATCATGAGTCCAACTGCGACGAAGGAGGCACAACGGTTGGAAATACAACATACAACATTTCTTTATGCATGGAAGGTCAACGTAATTTCACTGGATTCATAAATCACTGGCGCATGCCTTCTGACGAGTCAGGCGGCGTGGGCAATTTTTGGTATTCGTTTAATCATGGTATGGTGCATTATATCTCTCTTGATTCAGAGACAGATCTTGGGAATGGACTAGTTGGAGAATCTGATGTTGACGGACCGGAACACATGTTCTCTGGACCGTTTGGGTCTTACGAAAATGAGCAAATTGATTGGCTCGAAAGGGATTTGGCGGCAGTTAACCGCACACTCACACCATGGATCATCGTGTCTACCCATCGGCCTTGGTATGCTGCCGGAGTTAACGTTTCGACATCTATTTGCTGGAATTGCAAGATTGCGTTCGAGCCTTTGCTGCTTAAATACAATGTGGATATGGTGTTTTACGGTCATATTCATTTTTACGAGCGCAATGCTCCAATTGCTAATGGAGTCCCCGACCCTAACGAGTTAGACAATCCTTCGGCGCCAATGTATATTTTAAATGGTGCTGGTGGTCATTTCCACGGACTGACAAATTATGTTGAGCCTTTGCCTTCTTATGTGAGATATATTCAAAACACCACGTTCGGATGGAGTAAACTTACGTTCCACAACTGTACACATCTTACGCATGAGTTTATCAGCAGCTCGAACGGCTCCGTTCTTGATTCCGCCACATTGTTCAAGAATCATACTTGTGGCTACTCAGCTTATCACTCTAACTTGAGTCTCAGTGGAAGTGCTCCTTTGACCGATACAAACAATTCCAATCCCATCAAAGTCTCCCCCACCTTGTTACTGTCTTTTGCGTTGATATTACTTGTAATTGTCTTCTAAACATGTACCAATACAAACTTAGTGACCGTTAGACTGATATCAATATAACCGTCATCCCAAGGCGTTTTGGGATGGATACCAATATTACCGTCATCCTAAGGCGTTCTGGGATGGATTTACCATAGTTAAGCTGTGTGGCGTAATGCGGGTTAGGGCGAGATTCCCAAAACCTCTATCCCAAAACTTTTGAAGCCAAAATATTTTGCAGATATTCTACACTGCCACCTCAAAATTAATTTAAGCCACGTCAGGTGCATAGTAAAAATCAACACTGCCACCTCACTTTAAGTCTAGCCACCTCAGGTCCATAGTAAAAATCAAAATCAACACTGCCACCTCACTTTAAGTCTAGCCACGTCAGGTCCATAGTAAAAATCAAAATCAACACTGCCACCTCACTTTAAGTCTAGCCACGTCAGGTGCATAGTAAAAATCAACAGTGCCACCTCAGTTGAAGTTTAGCCAGCTCAACTCCATAGTAAAAATCAACAGTGGCATCTCAATTTGTATATTTCCGTATAGTAAAGAGGTGTAGGGCCACCTCAAAGACAGGCACAGAGATTTTGAGACATATGCAAGTGATTTGAAGTGGTAAATTGTCGAAGTATATTTTCATTTGTGTTTAAATTCCTAGAGTTAAGGTATATAAAATAGGTATATTAGGTATTAAAATATTTTTCAAGAGTTTATCCTGATGTGCAAAAACTACCGTAGTATAGTATTCTCTGGGACAAAAATGAATTTTTGTAA